>NC_056731.1:1839778958-1839921458 GCF_019279795.1 Protopterus annectens
CTAGAACAATTTATATTGTTACAAATTTCATGTTTTTCTAAATATCTCGACAACCAAGTAGGACAGACAAGTTCTCATCTGGATGAATAAAATCTTGCTGACAGTACTGTGTAATATAAGTGGTTGCAGAGGTATTCCAAATTGTTTACAAAATATTACAAACTTAACAGTTACCATGTTTACTTGACTTATAAAATCCACTTTAAGTCCTAGAACCTAAAGAATGCTACCACTTAAAAATAAATTTGCGCTGGAAAGTCTGTCATTTACACTTATTTAGTAAGTCACATGTTTCCAGAGATACGACTGTGTTTGAAATGTGAGGACATCATTTAATTTTATCACAAAGCTTGGGAAGTTACAATGTGAACTCTAATAGCTCCATTAGGGGAAATGAGTTAAGAAATGCAGAATGCAAACAGTAATGTTATAGGAGACACATATGGAAAGAAGTGAGCATGCGAATTTGATAAAGAAAAGATTTCAGGGTGGTTATTCAGCATAATACCAGGGACAAAAGAAAACAGGAGTACTTATACTAATAGCTAGACTAGCCCCAACAGTGATAGAAGAGGAAAAAAAGAGAAAAAGTAGATTTGTGGCAGTACAGGGCTACTAGCACAGTAGGAGGATTACGCTGGCATATATTTATATTCCACCTAAAAATGTTAAGAAAATTTGGGGTGAAATAATCAGCTTTTAGTAGGGAATATTACTTACAGGTTGGGACTTGATTTGCAAAAGTAAGATGCATCTGTGGAAGCTAGAACGGAAAATGTAACAAAAGAGGGTAGATTTCCGAAGAAATGTATTTATTTATTTTTCAAATATAATCTTTGTTTTCATAAGAGTCAAAATCAACATAGGTCATGAAGTACTACAACAATGTTTACAATTGTCTGTAAACTTGTTACAAGTGACATTGTGTTAACAAGAAGGATACATTATTTGCATTGAACAATGCTTGAGAAAAAAATATTGACTGCAGCAAGATTATAAGAATTATGCAAGGTTATCAAAAATACACAACCAAAACAAGTCATCTAATTGAGTATCTTTAGACAGGCTGACCAGCAATGAAAAACTACACTACAATACTTCACACATTATTTACAATATGATGTCACCTCAATATCTGTTGACTTTAATATGACTTAGAAAATATAGAGTGTGAATATTGTGAAGGAATAAATAATATAAGAGAAGAATGATGGTTATATTAACGCCCATAGCGCTATCAATAAGGCATGTTCCTGCAATTTATTCATCTGTTAGTAAATTCATTAAATTTTGCCAATGTTTCAGGTAGTAGGTGCATTTCTTTGAACTTTTTGTAATCAATTTACTTGCTAGTATGTATTTCATGGATAAGGCTTGGAATTCTTGCCATGATACTTTAGACCTGTCAAGCCAGTTTCTTGTAATGTAGAATTTTAATAAGGCACACAGTGCTATTATAATGTGTTTATCCAAAGGTGTAATATTATCTGGCATTATGTGCAATATTGCAGTTTCCCAGGATAACGTTGTTTTAGTATAGCCTTGTTTTTGTAGTTTGAATCTTAATGAGCACCACAATTTATAAACATTTTTGCATCTCCAAAATACATGCAGAGTATCTGCTACTGTTTTTGGGGCAAAAAGGACAGTAAGATGAGCTGGTGGGATTGATTTTGTTAAGGAAAGCAGGTGTGTAATAAGCGTTATTCTTTCGGCTTTTCCCGGTTAGAGGGCACCACAGTGGAAATTCGGTCAGCTAATGATTGGCAGTGGATTTTTATGGTGCCGAGTTGCCAGCCCGACGCCCAACCTTCAAAGAAGGCACACCCATTCACGCATGTGCCTACCTGCATGTATTTATATGTCACTCGACCACGGGAAGGACATGCAGACTCCACACAGAAGGTACTCCAGCCGAGAAGCAAACGGGAGAACCTCTTGCTGTGAGGCGACTAAGAGGGAAATTCGATAAATAAAGACAGAGTGTGACTTTAGATACAGATCCTAAAAGAGAATAACTACTATACATACTATTATATTCATAAAGTAGCAGAAAGTATTCTAAGGACTAAGCCAACACTGGAATGGAGAAAGGAAATTCTGCAGATAAGGATGGCTGCAATTAGGGGTACAAAGAATAAGCAAGATGGGAATGGCATTTTCTGGAGAAAGCTGTCTCAGGAGCTAAAGTATTGGGAGCAAATTACTAGAAAGGGAAAGATAATATAGTGGGATGAGGCCAAGAAAACATCTGGACTGCAGGCTACAGACTGCCTTCCCTACTTAAGACTGATATCAGATCACAGGCAGAGAGAAAGGGGTAAGGAAATCCTAAGTGAAAGACGTGCTCTGGTAGAGTTTTTAGTTGAATTCAGAACAGAAGCTGCTATTAAAAAGGGATAATTAGTAGGGCATACAAAATATTGCACGATAACTAGAGGAAGCAATCAAAGGAAGTTAGAAATGAGTGGGAAGAGAGAGTGGATAAGTAATTCACAAATAAACAATGGGAAGACATATGCATGGCTCCCAAATATGCAACAAAGTCTAGAAGAGTTAGGACTCTTACTTGCAAGTGTTACAAATATATCCCAAGCAGACTTCAAATAATTTTTCCTCAGGCAGATGTAAAATGTTGGAGGTGTGATATAGAAGAAATTGTCTGAATAGGTTTACCTGGTGCTGGGCCTCCTGGCCTCCAGAATGACATCCATAACAGCTTTGGATAATGGTGTTGGCTGGTAGTTTAGGTAATTTGCCATGCAGCCAGGTTTAAAGTCTTGAGCTGGCTGCATAGAATCTGATTGTCTCGCTGGGTGAGCAGGTGAGGAATTTGTGGCAAAATCCATGGTGGGCCGTGGGCCATGTTCCTTAAAATTGGATACCAATGCTGGTGCGGCCAGTCTGGTGCAACGAATATCATTTGTGGCCTCTCTAATCTGACTTTCAGCAGTACCTTTGCTAGAAGAGGCAGTGGAGGGAAGGCATACACTGTTAATGTTGTCCAACTGAATGAGAGGGCGTCCACTTTCCAAGCTAATGGATGGAAGGTCCTTGTGCAAAATTTTTGAAGTTGGTGGTTGTGGGGCTTGCAAACAGATATATGTCTGGGCATCCCCATTTTTTAGCTATCATGGCAAATACTTGTGGATCTAGTTTCCATTCGTGTGGATCCATGATGTTTCTGCTTAGGTTGTCTGCCAATGAGTTTTTCTTTCCTGGCAGGAATTGTGCTTGTAATTGAACCTGGTAAGACAGTGCAGTGTTCCACAAGGTCATTGCTTGCCTGCACAGAGGGTAGGAATGTGTGCCCCCTTGCTTGTTTGTGTACCACATTACTGTGGTATTGTCCGTCTTTATTATTAGTTGTCCTGGGTGTAGAAGGTCCTTGAAAGCTGTTAGGGCATTCTGTACTGCTAGCATTTCTTTTTGATTGATATGCAGATGCCTCTGATCTGAAGTCCATTTGCCCTGAATGCACTGCCCTGCCATGTGTGCTCCCCAGGCATAGTCCGATGCATCTGTTGTCATAGTTTGCCTGGCTGTGGGTAAGGTGAAAGGCTGACCCTTGTTGAGGTGACATGCCTGTGCCCACCATAGAAACTCCTGTTGAAGGCAGGGAATGAGTGGTATCATTGTTTCCAAGCTGTGGCTGTGCTGAGTCCATACACTTTTCAGGTACCATTGTAATTTCCTCACATGCAGTTTTGCAAATGGTATTAGTAGTATGCAAGATGCCATGAATCCCAAGGCCTACAGAATTTTTCTTGCAGGCAGTTGGGTCTTCGTTGCCATTATTTTGAAATATTGAATCAGCTGTCGTTGTTTGTCTGGCGTGAGATAAGCCATCTGGGCCGTTGTATTCAAGCTGGCACCCAGGAATATTATGTTTTGTGAGGGCACTAGTTTTGATTTCTTTTCGTTTACTGTGTACCCTAGGCAACTTAGAAGGTGTTTGACAAATGCCAGATGCTTTAAAAGTATGTCCTTGCTTTCTGCTTGAATAAGGCAGTCGTCCAGGTATGGGTATATTTGAATTCCTCTTTGCAGTATGCAATTACTGGTGCCAGGCATTTTGTGAAGACCCCGGGCACAGTAGATAAGCCAAAGGGCAGTGCAGAGAATTGATAATGTGTTGAACCTGCAATGAAGCGGAGGTATCTTCTGCAATTTTGTCTGATAGGGACATGCAGGTATGCCTCCTTGAGGTCCAAAGTGACTAGCCAAGCATTCTTGCCCAGCATGGGAAGAAGCTGCTGTAGTGTTAGCATCTTGAATTTTGGTACTTGCAGATAGGTGTTCAGAATTGAAAGATCCAGAATGGGTCTCCATGCTTTGTCCTTTCTTGGGACTAGGAAGAGTCTTGAGTAGAATCCTTGTCCTTGCTCCTGTGTAGGTACCTGTTGAATGGCTCTCATGTCCATGAGAGCTGTAATTTGTTTTTGTGCCTCTGCCCATTGATTTGGTGGCAGGTTTGGCATTCCTTTTATCCTTGGTAAGGTATGAAAGTGGAATCTGTATCCTTGAGAGACAATGTTTAGAACCCATTTGTCTTTTGTGATGATGTGCCAGTTGTCTGCAAAAAATGCTAGTTTTCCTCCCAAGGGAGCTGCCAGGAGAGATTTGCTTGGTAGTTTGAGGATAGAGTCATTGTGTTTGTCTTCTGCTAGCTTGGGGCCTGTCTTCTCCTCTTTTCTGGGTAGCAGAACCCCATTGGCGAGGTTTGTAAGGGCCCTGTGACTGACCTCTGCCCCTTGGGCGTTTATATTTGCCCCTCTGTGATCTGTCTGAAGCTGGAAAGGACCCGTTTTTTGTTGGCCAATTTCTGCTGAAACGAGGGGGTTGTACTTGCAAAAAATCCTTGACCGTTTGCATAGACTTTGCCTTATCCTCCATTTTCTTTAAAACCTCTTCTGCTTTGACACCAAATAATACATCCTGCTGTAAAGGTGCTTCCAATAATTTTGCTTTAACATGGTCAGGGAGGGTTTGTTCTTTTAACCAAGCATGTCTACGTATGACAGAGCCAGTAACAGCTGCTCTACAGGAAGCTTCCAATGAATCAAATCCGCATTGTAAAGTATGTTTGCCCAGCTGTTCAGCTGCATGCAACAGATCCTGCATTTCCTTGAATTCAGACTGTTCTGAATGTGTGCTCATTTTTTGTTTTAACTGAGACATTAGGAATTGCTGATATTTCAACATGTGAAACTGGCAATTTAATGCTCTCATAGCCAGAGTTGCTGACGTGTATATTTTCTTTCCCCATCTATCTAGGGCTCTGGTATCCCTTTCAGAGGGCACAGGAATTTTAGCTATAGAAGCTTTTGCTCCCTTAGGACCCTGGGAAATTGTTTCTGGGTCAGCTACAGGGCTTTTATAAAGGAATTTGTGTGAGTCAGGTACTCTGTAGTATCTGTCTGGTTTGGCTGGAGCAGGAGGTAGAAAATCTGGATTTAAACTAGACTCCAAGTAAACATCATCCACAATATCTAAAACAGGAGGGATAGCAAGAGGTCTGTGCTGGGGTAGTAAAAGGAACTCTCGGAGCCTTTTCTTAGAATCTGAGTAATCCTGGCCTTCCCAGTGGAAATGTTCCCTCATGGTATGTAAAGTTTCTTCAAAGGAGTAGTCTTCAGGGGGAGATGCTGAGGGAATAGAGTCTTCAGCATCACAGTCTTATAAGGTGGAAAAGTGTAATCCTGTTCCTCAGAGGAATTTGAGGAGAGTGAAACCTGGTCAGAGGATGCATAATCCTCCTCTTGTCTTGGTCTTTTATCAGGAGGGGGATGGGAACACCTGATACGGGTAATCAAATCTTCAGCCATCTTAAGCATCTGTTTGTTAGGCATGGGGCCTTGAACTGTAGACTGATGTACAGTTTTCTTAGGTTTTAAAGGAGTTTTAAGGTTAGCATAAGATTTAATGGTGAGTGTAGTCAGTCTGAAGACACCTTCTGCAACCGAAGGTGTTTCCACTGCACCGGTGTCTACTTCTGCTCCGGTGTCGGTAGATGGCTGCGTCGGCCTAGTAGGCTCCGCTTGGGAATCCGCAGCTGTCTGGCGTTCCAGTTCTGCGGTCGTCAGGGGCTGCGTAGGCGCCTCACTGAAAACTGGAGAACCGGCGACAGGCCCAGCTGAGGCCTCGGAGTCTGGCTTGTTCCTAGGCTGCCTGTCCTTATCCTTGGGATTTTTATGTATGGCGGTCGTCGGCTGCTCCGACGGCATGATATAATTAAATTTCCTACCAAAGTAATGCCGTGCGAAGTCAAAACGGCATTTGATAGTTCGTTTATTAAACCTAGCGCAAAACCAACAACCTGTGACGTCGTGGTCTGGGCCTAGGCAAGGAATACAATAGGAAAGGAAGTCCTTATGAGGTATTTGTTTCCCACAAGAAATGTAATTGTTAACTTTTTCTGACAGCGGACTGAGGCAAGAAAATGTTCCCCAACGGGGTACTTAGCTTTACTGAAGACTTCGCACTGAAATTCAAATCGAAAATCTTGGGTGTCGGCCGACTGGCACTTGCGAACTGCTTCTGCTTCGGGCACCGCGCGGCAAGAAAGACTGAAGAAAATGGCATCGGATGCCTCTTATATACCCATGGCGCACTGACGTCAGGGAAGAAGTGACAGCAACCGATGCCGGACTAAGACTTTGGAATTCGGGCTGACTGTGGGACCACCTGACGGCAGGATAACCCAAGTGTGATGACTGCAGCAGGGTAACACGATGAACATCAGGAGGGGTAGGTGGGTTGGAAGGAATACTGCAACATGGAAGAGAACATATGGGTAAGTGCCAAAGCTCACTTTGAAGGGCGAGGTGGCCTAGAAGAGGTCTCCAGGAATCCATGGAGGACAGCCCTGGCAAACCTAGCTCTGGCCCTAGAAATGTGGTCTAACTTGTAATGTTTGGTGAAGGTGTGCACCGATGGCCAAGTAGCTGCTTCAAGTACAGTAGCAGTATCCAGACTCCTGAAGAAGGCTCCTGAGGAGGCCATTGCCCTGGTGGAGTGAGCTTTGACAGCACCTTGCAGGGATATTTCCCATGGTGTTTGCAGCAAAAGGAGGCAGCTTTGGAAATCCATGTTGAAACTCTTTGGTTACTGCCTTCCCTAGGACCCTGGGGTGGAAGGAGACAAACAGTTGATCAGCTTGTCTGATGGACTTTGTTTTGTGCAGATAAAATCTGAGTTGTCTGGACATGTCCAGGAAATGGAGTACTCTCTCACCGTCTCCCTATGGGTTAGGAAAGAAGGTTGGTAGGTGGATGGCCTGATTAAGGGAAAGGTCATTCACCACCCTGGGCATGAAGGAGGGGGTTAGTTCTAAGCATAACCCTGTCAGTGTGGGATACTAGCAAGAGCTTAAAAGGCTTCTAAGAAGACACTGACACCACAGAAGGTTCAAGCAGAAGGACATTAAAAAAATGACAATCCTCTGGAACCTTGCAGAACCTATCAGGTTTCTTAGGAGCAAGAGCCTGAGAATCAGGAGACCTCGAAGCAGCAATGAAAGTGTCCAACAAGGCAGCCAACACAGGAGGAACTGCAGATGGTTTAGGAGTATCCACTTGAAGTAACTCATAATATCTTCTCTGAATATCACACACACAAGACAAATCCTACTTAAAAGTATTCCATCATCCTAGCAATTTTGTCCCCAAAGGACAATTCCTAAAAAGGAGACTCAGGGCTAACAGGCTCCTCCCTCAACAGAACCATAAGCCAAAGGTGAAGGTATTTGTACAGAACAGGACAAAGACCCCTCATCCTCCACAGAATCCTCATCCAAAGAATGCTATTCCCTAAGCCGTTTAAAAGGGGTAGAGGTCCAAGGAGGTGAAGGCATCTCAACCTTTTCAGGAAGCTTCAGGGTCATCAAGGCAGAAAAAGTACAGTTGTGTACCTACCATAAATGTAGATGTTCGAGTGTATTCACTGCTGCAGTCATTACTCTTGGGTTATCCTGCTGGCAGGCTACCCGCAGTCGGCCTGAATTCCAAAGTCTTGGTCTGGCGTCGGTTGCTGTCGCCTCTTCCCTGACGTCAGTGCGCCAGGGGTATAAAAGATGCAGCCAATGCCATTTTCTTCAGTTTTTCTTGCCCCAGAGGTCAGGTACCCCCAAAATGGTAGGCTAAAAAATTATGCCAATAAGTATGCATGCAGTAAAATAAACATTTCCTTCATCTACAAGCAAATACACCCACAAGTTGTATAAGATAGAGAAGTATAGGCAAGTCCCAGCAAAGAAAAAGGGGGATGGTGGGTGGGTAACCTGGACTGCAATAGTGAATACACTCAAACATCTACATTTATGGTATGTACACAACTGTACTATGTTCATCGTGTTTCACTGTTGTAGTCATTACTCTTGGGTTGAATCCCAAAGCTGAGGTTGGGTGGCTGGGCCTAAATAGGATTAGGAGAGGCTATAAGGCCCTGCAGAACTGCAGTGACGAAGTCTGCTCTGGATTTAGAGTAGAGAGGTAAATGGTAGTGCTTTGTAAAAGTGTGCACTGAACTCCAAGTTACAGTCTCTAAAATGTCTTTGGTTGGTACTCCTCTGAGAAAGGCTGCTGAAGTGGCTGCTGCCCTGGAAGAATGAGGCCTAATGTCCTTGGGCACTGATTTGCCATGTTGTGAGTAGCAGAAACGAATGCAGTGGCCTATCCATTTTGAAATAGTCTGTTCTGAGATGGGCTTTCCTTGGGATTCTGCAGCATATGCCACTAAAAGTTGCTCAGTTTTTTTGAAGGCTTTAGTTCTGTCCAAGTAGAAGCGTAGTTGTCTATGTCCAAAGAATGCAGTCTCTCACCCTTATTCTGTGGGTTCGGATAAAAGGTAGGCAAATGAATGGTTTGATTAAGGGCCACACTGGACACTACCTTAGGCATAAATGTTGGGTTCATCCTTAGAGAGACCCTGTCTGCATGGAAAATGATGAAAGCTTCCACAGCCATGAGTGCCTGTAGCTATGAAACTCGTCTTGCAGAGGTTATTGATAGGAGCAGAGCTGTTTTCCAAGATAAAAACTTTATATCAGCTGTACTGGCTGGCTCAAAAGGCGGCAGTGTGAGTTTTTCCAAGACATAATTGAGGTCCCATGCAGGTAATGGGGCTCTCCTTGGAGGTCTTATGTTTTTGGCCCCTCTGAGGTACTGCCTTAGCAATGGATGGGAAAAAAATAGGAGGTTCTGTGTTGTAATGAGCTGAAATGGCAGAGGCATGAATTTTAATTGATGAAAAGGATAGGCCATTGTCCAGCATCTCAGTTAGGTATTGTAAAATCTGAGGAATATTTGGTACAGATATGTCAATTCCTTGTGCCTGGTTCCAAGCACAGAATCTTTTCCATTTTTCTGCATAAGGTTTTCTGGTACTGGGCCTCCTGGCCTCCAAAATAACATCCATCACTGCTTTAGGGACAGGTGTGTTTTGAATGGTTACATTATCCGCCATGCTGCCAGATTTAGGGTCCTGAGTTGGCTGTGCAGAATCTGATTGTTTCGCTGGGTCAGTAAGTGTGGAATTAGAGGCAATGTCCAGGCTGGGCCTTGAGACAAGCTTTTTAGGATTGGGTACCAGTGCTGGTGTGGCCAGTCTGCTGCAATCAGAATCATTCTTGGCTTCTCTTGTCTAACCTTTAGTCAACTACTGAACTCAGCGTCTGCAAAACACTTGGAAAGAACCAAAAATTGTAACCAAACCGCTGTCGACACTCGTATATGGATCAGAACTCAACAGAAGTAGTCCACAATAAAGCACTGAGATCCTCAGTAAAAAACTGTTCAATAAATCTCCAACTTGTGGTCGTGAGATAAACGCCACAAAAATTCGTCACTCTCTTGGATCTTTTTTGAAAAAGTTTTAATCACCATAAAAATGAGATACAAAGGTTAAGCGCTTTCACTCGTATGTTACGAGCTTCATCAGAACAATCTGAATATCCCATTATTCACTTTTAAATACACAAAATTGGCGCCAAAACAGTAAAATGCTTAAAGTTATAGTACTCACTTCTAAATTATACATAAAATACCATCCTAAAAATGTTGTGTTCTTAAAAACATGTTAAATTTAAAATTGGAAAATGTATGAAAAATATGTATGTACATGTTGCAACAAAGATTTTTTCCATATATCTATCCAAAATGGTTGTATTATTAAGAAATAATTTCTGACATATACATCTCTAAACTGAAGGGTGAATCCACTTAAGTGTGTCCGTCCTTATATAATAAAGATACTAGTACTTTTCTGATGTGTATAAACATATGCACTACTTCATCTTTTTATCATCAAAAGTGGCTTAACAGTAATATAATCATTTATTCCTGGCAAAGTCATTGCGTCAGTGTGTACTTGCCACCAATATTCCCTATATGCCAATGTGTTTTTTATATTGCCCCCTCTAGGATTTACTTTAACAGTTTCTAAAATTGCAAACTTAAAAGAGTGTTCTGTGCCTACTTCACTAATATGCTTGTATAAGGCATTTTTCACATCTTTTGTTCTGATACTGTAAATATGTGAGTAAATCCTTTTCCTAAATTGTCTTTCAGTCCTGCCTATATAATAGGCAGGACAAATATTACACTTGGCAATATAGACTATCGTACTAGTCTTGCAATTACCTTGAGTAGGTCTTATTAAAGTCTTATTTACATTCTCTAAAGTAAAAGTTTTCTCTTAGAAATATATTTACACTGTCCGCACGCTCCACATTTATTTCTGTGTTTCTCTTTTATGTTAGCTGGTATGTAACTGTTTTCTAATATAAATTTCAAATTCTTCCCCATTTTATAGACAAAATTTGGTTTGGGTCCCAGAGTTTTATGTGCATCATCATCCATTAGGATTATTTGTCAATTGTTAGTTAGTATATTTTTGACTTGGCAAGAAAATGGCCCATATTGAACTATACATGCTCTCTTAAAAGATGAATCACTTCCTTTGTTAATAGTTCCTTTCATTCCTATTGTAGTCTCACTGCCTACATATTTAAGTCCTAATAATGGTTTGCATTTCTGTCCCCACTCTTTGAGAACATATATTCTTGTATCTTCCATCATTTGTTCGTCATACCCCCTTTCTCTGAATAGGCCAGTAATGAATTTCAACTCTTCTACAGTGTCCTTTCTATCAGATGTCATTCTCAATGCTCTGATTAATTGTCCCTCGTAGATGTTATATTTAACTTTTTGGGGGTGATTGCTATTATAATCTAAATAAGAATTTGAAAAGGTAGTTTTCCTGTTGATCTTTGATTTAAAATGTTCCCCTTCTAAAGAGACAAGTGTATCTAGGTACGCTACCCCATTCTGGTTACACTCATAGGTGAATTTCAAAAATTCACTGGTTCCATTCAGATAGTGGACAAACGCTTGAAAGGAGTTGAAATCCCCTTTCCACAGAATATATATGTCGTCCAAAAATCGGGAGTAATAATTAATATTTACAAAATATTCACTACTAAAGATGTTGTTTTCTTCCCAATCCAATAAGACCATATTGGCATATATGGGGGCACATGCTGCCCCCATAGCTACTCCTCTGGTCTGCTTGAAGATCTCTCCCTCATAATAGATAAAATTATATTCAAGTACTATACTAGTAAGCTCTACTAGCAAGGTGATTCTGTCCCATGTCATACCAGATTATTTTCTCAAGCTATTGGTAAAAGCTGTCAGACCCTGTTCCAAGGGGATGCATGAAAATAGGTCCACAACATCCACAGATGTAAATAAGATATCTTGTTTCTCTATTGTAATGGGATAGTTCTTTAAAAATTCCCAAGAGTCTTTGGTCATATGGGAAATTTTAGAATAAATGTGTTTTAGTAACTTGTCTATGACCTCTCCAATGGGAAAAGTTTTAGACTTGCTTCCGGAGATTATAGGACGAAATGGAGGGTTTAAAATATCTTTGTGGGTTTTGGGTATGCCCATAATAGTGGCCATAACCGGATCTTTTACTAACATATAGTTATATATTTCTTCATTAATTCTGTTCTCATGTAAATAATCTTCCAGAAACATGTCAATTCTCCTGTATGCTAAATTAACCTCATTTAAAGATGAAACTGTGTAATTACCCGAGCTGTGTAATATATCATGTATTATAGTACTGTATGAAAGAGCATCGTAGATGACCATCCCACCTCCTTTGTCCGGTTTCATAATACGAATACTTTTATCAAACTTCAGCTCCTTGAGTAATGCATTCTCTTCATAAGTTAGATTCTTTTGAGTCTTAATTTTACTTACTTTCTTATTTAAAGCATACAGGTCTCTGACTGACTTTTTTTTCATAATTCTGAACATATAAATTGTTAGGAGGAATATAACAACTTTTTTTCTTAAATGGGTTAATTTGAGCTGTTTGTTCCACTTTATGTTGGAACTGCATAGCCAAATTTAATTTCCTGGTGAATAGTTTTAATTCACTAATACTATCCACAAGATTAAAATGAGTGGTGGGTACGAATTTTAAACCTTTAGACAAAAGGGTAAAATGTGTAGTCTCTAATTTTTTACTACTATAATTAAATATCTTAAAATTATTATATTCGTATACCACACCATCTTGGCTTATTACCTGTGTTGCTTCCTCACTAATACTGTCATCTAATGTAATAGGGGGGGGGGTCTCTGTGTTCTCCACAGAAGTGTTTAAAACTTTTTCTTCCATCTCCCCCCTTGATTCCATTTTGCTGAATATTCCTTTCTTGGCAACTGAAAAAAATCTTCTTCCTTTCTATAATTGTCTCTATATTTGGAATTGTCCTGTCTATAATATCCTTTCCCATTGTGTGTCTGTTCTTTAACATTCCATTTGTACATCTCATGAGATCCGTACTGTTCCTTATCCCTACTTAATTTTTTATTTTTCTTTTCAAGATTATTTACATGAGAACAGAATTAATGAAGAAATATATAACTATATGTTAGTAAAAGATCCGATTATGGCCACTATTGTGGGCATACCCAAAACCCACAAAGATATTTTAAACCCTCCATTTCGTCCTATAATCTCCGGAAGCAAGTCTAAAACTTTTCCCATTGGAGAGGTCATAGACAAGTTACTAAAACCCATTTATTCTAAAATTTCCCATATGACCAAAGACTCTTGGGAATTTTTAAAGAACTATCCCATTACAATAGAGAAACAAGATATCTTATTTACATCTGTGGATGTTGTGGACCTATTTTCATGCACCCCCTTGGAACAGGGTCTGACAGCTTTTACCAATAGCTTGAGAAAATATTCTGGTATGACATGGGACAGAATCACCTTGCTAGTAGAGCTTACTAGTATAGTACTTGAATATAATTTTATCTATTATGAGGGAGAGATCTTCAAGCAGACCAGAGGAGTAGCTATGGGGGCAGCATGTGCCCCCATATATGCCAATATGGTCTTATTGGATTGGGAAGAAAACAACATCTTTAGTAGTGAATATTTTGTAAATATTAATTATTACTCCCGATTTTTGGACGACATATATATTCTGTGGAAAGGGGATTTCAACTCCTTTCAAGCGTTTGTCCACTATCTGAATGGAACCAGTGAATTTTTGAAATTCACCTACGAGTGTAACCAGAATGGGGTAGCGTACCTAGATACACTTGTCTCTTTAGAAGGGGAACATTTTAAATCAAAGATCAACAGGAAAACTACCTTTTCAAATTCTTATTTAGATTATAATAGCAATCACCCCAAAAAAGTTAAATATAACATCTACAAGGGACAATTAATCAGAGCATTGAGAATGACATCTGATAGAAAGGACACTGTAGAAGAGTTGAAATTCATTACTGGCCTATTCAGAGAAAGGGGGTATGATGAACAAATGATGGAAGATACAGGAATATATGTTCTCAAAGAGTGGGGACAGAAATACAAACCATTATTAGGACTCAAATATGTAGGCAGTGAGACTACAATAGGAATGAAAGGAACTATTAACAAAGGAAGTGATTCATCTTTTAAGAGAGCATGTATAGTTCAATATGGGCCATTTTCTTGCCAAGTCAAAAATATACTAACTAACAATTGGCAAATAATCCTAATGGATGATGATGCACATAAAACTCTGGGACCCAAACCAAATTTTGTCTATAAAATGGGGAAGAATTTGAAATTTATATTAGAAAACAGTTACATACCAGCTAACATAAAAGAGAAACACACAAATAAATGTGGAGCGTGCGGACAGTGTAAATATATTTGCGAAGAGAAAACTTTTACTTTAGAGAATGTAAATAAGACTTTAATAAGACCTACTCAAGGTAATTGCAAGACTAGTACGATAGTCTATATTGCCAAGTGTAATATTTGTCCTGCCTATTATATAGGCAGGACTGAAAGACAATTTAGGAAAAGGATTTACTCACATATTTACAGTATCAGAACAAAAGATGTGAAAAATGCCTTATACAAGCATATTAGTGAAGTAGGCACAGAACACTCTTTTAAGTTTGCAATTTTAGAAACTGTTAAAGTAAATCCTAGAGGGGGCAATATAAAAAACACATTGGCATATAGGGAATATTGGTGGCAAGTACACACTGACGCAATGACTTTGCCAGGAATAAATGATTATATTACTGTTAAGCCACTTTTGATGATAAAAAGATGAAGTAGTGCATATGTTTATACACATCAGAAAAGTACTAGTATCTTTATTATATAAGGACGGACACACTTAAGTGGATTCACCCTTCAGTTTAGAGATGTATATGTCAGAAATTATTTCTTAATAATACAACCATTTTGGATAGATATATGGAAAAAATCTTTGTTGCAACATGTACATACATATTTTTCATACATTTTCCAATTTTAAATTTAACATGTTTTTAAGAACACAACATTTTTAGGATGGTATTTTATGTATAATTTAGAAGCGAGTACTGTAACTTTAAGCATTTTACTGTTTTGGCGCCAATTTTGTGTATTTAAAAGTGAATAATGGGATATTCAGATTGTTCTGATGAAGCTCGTAACATACGAGTGAAAGCGCTTAACCTTTGTATCTCATTTTTATGGTGATTAAAACTTTTTCAAAAAAGATCCAAGAGAGTGACGAATTTTTGTGGCGTTTATCTCACGGCCACAAGTTGGAGATTTATTGAACAGTTTTTTACTGAGGATCTCAGTGCTTTATTGTGGACTACTTCTGTTGAGTTCTGATCCATATACGAGTGTCGACAGCGGTTTGGTTACAATTTTTGGTTCTTTCCAAGTGTCTGACCTTTAGGAGTACCTTGGGGAGGAGAGGCAGAGGAGGAAAGGCATATACTGTTAGACTTTTCCAGCTGAATGATAGAGCATCCACTTTTCATGCTTGCTTGTGATAAGTCCTTGTGCAGAATCTCTGTAGTTGGCAGTTGTGAGGGGAGGCAAATAGATCTATGTCTGGGCATCCCCATTCCTTTGTTATCATGCTGAAGACTTGTGGATCCAGTTTCCACTCGTGGGGATCCGTGAGGTTTCTGCTTAGTTCGTCTGCCAGAGTATTGTTCTTTCCTGGTAGGAATTGTGCTTGCAGGTGTACTTGATAAGTCCATGCTGTGCCCCACAAAGTCATGGCTTGTCTGCAGAGGAGGTAGGAATGTGTGCCTCCCTGCTTGTTTATGTACCACATGATTGTAGTATTGTCCGTCCTTATCAGTAGTTGTCCTGGATGGAGTAGATCCTTGAAAGCTGTCAGGGCATTTTGAACAGCTAGCATCTCTTTTTGATTGATATGTAGATGCATTTGGCTTGTGGGCCATGTGCCCTGAATACATTTTCCTGCCATGTGTGCTCCCCAGGCATAATCTGATGCATCTGTTGTTATTGACTGCCTGGCTGTGGGAAGAGTGAATGGCTGTCCCTTGTTGAGGTGACAGGCCTGTGCCCACCATCGAAACTCTTGTTGCAGGCAAGGAATGAGGGTAATTAATGCTTCCAGGCTTTGACAATGTTGAGTCCAGACACTTTTTAGGTACCATTGAAGTTTCCTCATATGCAGTCTGGCATATGGAATTAGCAGAATGCAGGATGCCATGAAGCCCAAAGCCTGCAGAATTTTTCTTGCAGATAACTGGGTCTTTGTTGCCAACATTTTGAAGTAGGAAGTTAGTTGCCTTTGTTTGTCTGGCGTGAGATAAGCCATCTGGGCAGCTGTATTTAAGCTTGCACACAGGAATATTATCTCTTGAGAGGGTACTAGTTTTGATTTCTTTTCATTCACTGTGTACCCTAGGCAAATTAATAATCTTTTTACGAACGCCAGATGCTTTAGTAGAGTGTCCTTGTTCTCTGCTTGTATAAGGTAGTCGTCCAAGTAAGGATATATTTGAATTTCTCTTTGTCTGCAAAATGAAATTACTGGTGCCAGGCATTTTGTGAAGACCCTGGGTGCAGTAGATAAGTCAAAGGGCAGTGCACAGAATTGGTAGTGCATTGAGCCAGCTATGAATCTGAGGTATCTTCTGTAAGATTGTCTGATTGGGATATGCAGGTATGCCTCTTTTAGGTCCAAAGTTACAAGCCAAGCCTTCTTGCCCAGCATGGGCAGAAGCTGCTGCAGAGTTAACATTTTGAATTTTGGAACGTCCAGAAATGTGTTTAGAATAGACAGGTCCAGTATTGGTCTCCAGGCTTTGTCCTTTCTGGGTACCAAGAAAAGTCTTGAGTAAAATCCTTGTCCCTGCTCTTGCTGTGGTACTTGCTGAATGGCCCTCATGTTCATAAGGGACAAAACTTGTTTTTGTGCCCCTGCCCATTGGTTGTGTGGCAGGTTTGGCATTCCTTTTGCCTTTGGCAGGGTGTGAAAGTGGAACCTGTCGCCCTGGGACACTACATTCAATACCCATTTGTCCTGGGTGATCATGTGCCAATTTTGAGAGAAAAATGCTAGTTTTCCCCCTAAGGGCGCTGCAAGAAGATAAGTGCTTGGTGCTGGCAGAGGCAAGTCATTGGGACTGTTTCCTGTATGGCTGTGATTTGTCTTCTCCACCTTTGGAGGTAGAAGCGCCCCACTGTTTAGGCCTGTATGAGTCCAGGGGCTGGGATCTGCCTCTGGGACGTCTTTATCTGCCTCTTTGTGGCCTGTCCGACACTGGAAAGGACCAATTGTTTGTAGGCCAGTTCCTGCTAAATCTTGGTGGCTGATCCTGTAAGAAATCCTTTACTGTTTGCATAGATTTCGCTTTGTCCTCCATTTTCTTCAAAACCTCCTCTGCTTTAACACCAAATAAAGTATCATGCTGTAATACAGCATCTAATAATTTTGCTTTAACATGATCAGGCAGATTTTGTTCCTTTAACCAAGCATGTCTCCTAATGACAGAACCCGTAACTGCGGCCCTGCAGGAGGCCTCCAGAGAATCAAAACCACATTGCAATGTATGCTTTCCCACTTGTTCAGTTGCATGCAATAAATCCTGCATTTCCTTATTTTCTGCACAATCCGAATTTGCCAACATTTTCTGCTTTAACAGTGACATTAAGTATTGCTGATATTTAATCATATGAAATTGACAATTTAAGGCCCTCACAGCCAAAGTAGCAGAAGTGTAAACCTTTTTCCCCCATCTGTCTAGTGCCCTTGAATCTGTCAGAAGGGATAGGGTTTTTTGCAGTAGCGGCCTTAACTCCTTTGGGACCCTGAGAAATAGTTTCAGGGTCTGCAGCAGGGTTTTTATAAAGAAATTTATGTGAATCTGGAACCCTGTAGTATCTGTCTGGTTTAACAGGAGCTGGAGGTAAGGAGTCAGGAGAAAGGCCGGACTCTGAAAATACATCATCTACAATGTCTAGCACAGGGGGAATAGCAAGAGCCCTGTGCTGAGGTAATAACAGCAAATCTCCAAGCCTTTTCTTTGATTCTGAGTAATCTTGGCTCTCCCAGTGGAAGTGCTCCCACATGGTATGCAGGGTTTCCCCAAAAGAATAATCCTCAGGAGGAGAGGCTGAAGGGATAGATTCCTCAGCATCAGAATCCTCATAGGGAGGAAGAGAGTATTCCTGTACAGAAGAGAAGTCAGAGGAAATGGAAACCCGATCTGAAGAATCATAGTCTGTCTCTTGCCCAGGCCTCTTGTCAGGAGGGGGATGGGAACCTCTAATCAAGGTAATAAGGTCTTCAGCCATTTTGAGCATCTGTTTTTTAGACATGGAAGTTTGTCCTGGAGAATGCTGTACTTGTTTCTTTGTCTTTAGAGCTGCTTTAGTCTTTGCTTTGGAAGCTGAAGTAGGCTTTACATATAGCTGTGTAGGTCTGAAAACACCCTCAGAAGCTGATGCCTGCTCAGCAGCTCCGGAACCATCTGAGGGAATGATTTCCAAGTGTCCAATACCTTGAGTATCCAGAGGCCTAGCTGGCTCCACGTGGGAGTCGTCAACGGCCTGTGGCTCTGAGGTAGTGGGCGTCAGGGGCTGCGAAAGCGCCTCACTGAGAACTGGCGAACCGGCGACTGGCTTAGCGGAAGCCTCTTCATCGGTTTTGGATCTCGGATGCCTGTCCTTCTCTTTTTCCTTGCGTTTTTTAGAAACTCCGGTTGTCGGCTGTTCCGATGGCATTATATAATTGAATTTTCAGCCAAAGTAATGAAAAGTAAAATCAAACCGACGCTTAACAGTGCGTTGGTTGAATCTAGCACAAAACCGACAGCTAGCACTGTTATGATCAGGGCCTAGGCAAGGACTACAGTAAGAATGAAAATCCTTATGAGGTATTTGCTTCCCACAAGAAATACAATTGTTAACTTTTTCTGACATCGGTCTGGAGCAAGAAAAAAGTTTTCCCAACGGGGTACTTAGCTTTAATGAAGACTTCGGATCTGAAATTCGTCTGTGAATATCTCAGGAGTCAGCTGACCGGCACTTGCAAACTGCTTTTGCTTCGGACATGCGCGGCAAGAAAGACTGAAGAAAATGGCGTCGGCTGCATCTTTTATACCCCTGGAGCACTGACATCAGGGAAGAGGGGATAGCAACCGATGCCGGACCAAGACTTTGGAATTCAGGCCGACTGCGGGTAGCCTGCCAGCAGGATAACCCAAGAGTAATGACTGCAACAGTGAAACACAATGAACATCAAGCCCTGAGTAAACTCTTACCATTCCCTTTGACAATACTTAGGATGGACCAAAATATGCTTAGTTTTTTGCCTTTTCTTGGAAGGGACATCAGCTATAACAAGTACGAGAGGGCAAAACCTTTGGCGAGATTCATTAAGAGAACCCGGAACCTCCTCCCTGACCAACATCTGAGGAATCCCTCTACGATCCTCAGAGATAGTCAACAACGGTTTCCCCTCGACATAAGAAGCAGATGCCTGCAAAGTCTCAGAGGACGTGTAAAACGACGGAGCCATACCAGCCTCCAATGGGGTCAAGACAGAGGAATCCAATGTAGATGCCAAACGGCCTATGGAGATATTAACTGGTGGCGGCTAAAGAATCCAGCTGAGACTTCTAGGCCTTCTTTTTACCTAGTGGGAGTATCTCAGGGTTAAAGGATTCTGCCATGTTACCCTGGGCTAACTGTTTAAGCTGTTGATTTTCAAGATAAATGACCAAGAAATACAAATGGCTTCTGAGTGTCTTCACAAACACCTTACAGATACTACAAGAGGTATGGTCTTGGAAGCACCCAAACAAAAGATACACTGTTTGTGACGATCCCTATGAGGAATCTGCCTACCACACTTGACATTTTCCCTTCTTGGATGACAACTCTAGGTAAGCAAAATAAAACACAAAACCAAAGGAAAAAAAAAAAAAAACGGGGGACTTATGCGACAGCTAGGTATTCAGCAGAGCAACAAGGTGTTCAGACCAACATGCAATAATGGCATTCAGACTGGTGGCAAAGAGGTTCTGGGCAACTGAGTCCATGCATCACTTTATGTCCTACACTCTGTGCGAGGAACATATGTGTGATGTACGGCGCGTACAAGATCATTAGGTATACTGGCCAACTGTTGGGCTGCCTGCACAGGAGATCCCCAACATTAAGAATATTGCAACAATGATATAGAAGGACATCCAAATTAGGTCTGTTTTGTTTTTTCAAGTGGTGACAGTGATATAGCAGATTTAGATAGGCTGCTTTGTCACTACTGAGCTGTTATACCAGGCAGACTAGCATGAACTTGTGTTCATGTTTGAAAAAACAAGTACAATACTGATTCAGTGTAAATCAGTGAGATGATGACACACCCATATGTGTAGGTCAAATAAGGCTAAAATAGTGAACACTGAGTGTTTCTGCCCTGGCCTCTGCTGAAAATTGACTATCTTCCAAGTTGGACTTTCCCAGTAAACAAATGTAAAATAAATAAATAATTATCTCTATGTATGTATGTATGTATGTATGTATGTATGTACATTATAATGTGAAGACAGTAAATCACTTTTAATTGTTTACACTTGCCTTATTAAGTTTAGTCTGAAAATGTGTCTATACATCAGTATGCACGTTTGTGTCTTTCGGCTTTTCCCGGTTAGGGGTCGCCACAGCGGAACTCCTGTCCACTAATGATTGGCAGTAGAGTTTTATGTGCTGGCTTGCCGGGCCTAACGCACAATCTTCAATGAAGGAACGCCCGTTCACGCGTGTCGCCACACAGAATACGCTCTGAGAATCGAACAGGCAACGTCTAACTGTGAGGCGACAACGCTACCGCAGCACCACCACCGCATATATATCAGTATGCACATATTTTTTTAAAATGTATGTACTTATTTGTTATAGCAAAAGCAATCAGACTGACAAGAAAAAATGTACATATTAAGTATGTGCAATCAGAGCCTTACAGTGTTTGAACTTACTTGACTCAACAATTAGGGCTGATTCCATGTGTGTTGTATAGCATTAATACTGTAGGTTCAAAGCCCTAAAAAGCAGTGTTATTAGCCATCTTTTGCACAGACTGAGACTGCAGGGATAACAACTACTGTGCAAACCCTGTGCTACACTACACAGACCTGATTGCATGTTACTTTGCTACTACTGATATATGCCTAATTTGCTACTCACAGTTGTGACATGCCTTAAGTAATAATATATGATGTGGACAGTATATAATGCACTTACGTTTCAACAATATTGTTTAGTAAAGCTGTGTTATCCTGTAGTATCCACAGCAAAAAGTTTTGCATGCCTCATAATGAAATCAGTATTGTTTTGCTGATGGCTCAGTATTTCAATGTTCTGGTGTACATAATTTTGAAAAGCTGCAAATACAATACAGTGGCATTCATGGAAGTCTGCCTCATGTACGCAACACTGGGCTCCTAAATATCTGGGTGTGTTGTTAGTAACAGTATTCAACTACAGAGGTGTTGATATGCACAGTCATACAGTGCAGAAAGAAACACACACACACGTAAATATGGATTCACTTTAGATTATCGAATTACCAAAAACTCAAAACCCATATGGTCGAGACCATATGATCGAGTTTTCGGAAACTTGAAAATCTAAAGTGTATAAAAAAAACACACAAAACATAAAAACAACGTTTCTGCAGGGGGACAAGCCCCCTGCACCCCCCAGACCCCCCTACTTAAATATACCAACCCCAAGATTGCACTACAGCGAAGAAAAGGGAAATCTCCCGTTACGCGCTGTATGCACAGAACATGAGGTTTCCCATGTCCTCGCTGTAGTGCTATCTTGGGGTTTGTATATCTAAGTAGAAGATGGTGTGGGGGTGCAGGGGGGCTTGCCCCCCTGCAGAAATGTTTTTATGTTTTGTGTTTTTTTATTTTTTTATGCATTTTAGATTTTCGAGTTTCCGAAAACTCGATCATATGGTGTAGACCATATGGGTTTTGACTTTTTTGGTAATTCGATAATCTAAACTGAACCCATATATATATATATATATATATATATATATATATATATATATATATATGGGCACATGATCAATGATAGAAAAGCAATGTTATCAACGTCCGTTTGTTTGAACAGAAGAATTCAAAGAAACGAACTTCCTGAAAAATAAAAAAATAAAAAAATGCAGTATTTTTGCAGCGGGGCAAGGCCCCCCTTGCATCACCCACACCTCCTGCTACTTAAAAATACCAACTTTGAGACAGCACAATACCATAGAAAGAGGAAACATTTCCCTTTCTCTGCAAATTGGCAATCTCACAAAAGTATCAGTCTCCCACTGTATTTGTCCGAACTGTATTTTCTTCAATTAATTCACCCCATCACTGAATACATTTGAACAGACTGCCTGTCAGCCATGTAGTAGGTACCCACATAACTATATATAAAACACACACAGACACACACACACACACACACACACACACACACACACACACACACACACACACACACACACACACACTTACACACACAAAGCACTCAGGATACTCACTGTTCATTCAAGTCATTTTGTCGAAATGAGAAAAAGCCAGTACAGCTCGTAGAAAATCATCTAATTGAATGTCAATGGCTTTTTCTTTGTGAGTTAGCAGAATGGGGGGGGGTTTGGAGAACTTGTTCATTCTTCACTGTAGTGTGATTTTGGGTCTATATTATAAGCTCGAAGCGACATACAGTTGAACACCTAAACGCAGACATGTAAAAAGTGAAAGCTGAAAAACACAAATGGCCACTTCCGCAAATTTTTTCACAGAAAAAATTTGTTTGGCCGTTTTCGAGAATTGCCTTTTTCTCCAATGTAGAGCGATCTCGGAGTTGGTATATTTAGTTGGGGGGGCACAGCACCCCACTTAATTAGCGTTTTAAAGTTTGTTTTTCTGTTTGCCGGCCAAGCAAATTTTTTCCCTGTGAAAAAACTCGTGGAAGTGGCCGTTTGCGGTTTTCAGCTTTTGCTCTTTAAGTGTCGACCTTTAGGAGTTTGACTATATGTCGCTTCAAGCTTATAATATAGACTCGTGTGATCTTGGCACTGGAATAAATAAATGCAGAGAGTATTTTACCCTCTGCAAAAAATGATTTTCAAGTTTTGTTTTCTTTTTGCTAATGTGAGAATCATTTGCAGTTCGATATTATGCCCATTCAATCAAATGTCACGATTCCATACAGAAACATATATACATGTCCTCCCCGCGGTTGGGTGGGCATTCGAAAGACATGCGTAAATGGGCATGCCTTCATTGAAGGTTGAACGTCGAGCTGGCACCTCAGCGTTCGTCAAAATCTACTGCCAACCATTAGTGGAACGGAGTTCCACTGTGGCGACCCCTAACTGGGAAAAGCCGAAAGAAAACAACAAAAACATTTTAATGTAACATAATATGTGTGTGCATGTGTGTCTATTTTATTTATAAATATATATATATATATATATATATATATATATATATATATATATATATATACATACACATACATACATATACACACATGTACTAAACACACATTTTATATAAGCAGCAAACAAATAAATCCAAACCAGCCCAGAAGTTGAAAATGTTGAAACAAAGGTGCCCAGTAGGAAGGTAGCTGGAATAAAGAAGCTGAACCACGACAAAGTAAAATCTTTTTTAATACAAAATGGTAAGCGCTTTCGCAATGGTAACCATTGCTTCTTCAGACAGTTCATTCAAACAGCAATAGCACTTAAATACTTTAATTCATTACTAGAACAACCAATCCTACCACTCAAAGTTAATTCAGCACTCAGCAATCAATTAATTACTATGGTTACGTTTTGCCCTCAGTTAATTGCTTAGGTCAGAAAAACTCTGTTTAAAAAACACGTGCACAAAATGTAAAGACAAGAACATGTGGATAAATACAAATAAAATACATAAAAAGTCAATGAATAAACACATATACTCATGTTCCCCATTTAGTAACTACTTATGTGCATAGATATAAGCATAAAAATATATATAAAAGTATAAGCAGTACACACTCAACAACTTAATGAATACATATATTTTGCCTAAAAAATGCTCATGTTGTCCACCTAGTAAATACATATGCTTTAATAAATACATCTCAATAAATGCTTGTCTTTAATGATATCTATGCTAGAAGCAGCTCAAGAAATACTGCCATACTGACCCAAAGCCCTGCATATGTTTATGTAGTCTTCTCTTGTTAAAATAGTATTATTATTTTTTATTTTATTTTAACCTTCTAGATTTTAGCACTGGCTTCAATGGAACACTATCATTCAAACCCAAACCTCTATGTGCTCCTAAACGCAAAATCCATTTTACTTCCATATTTTCAGTAGTACTGACTATGAATGTCCCCCATCCTATTGCTGACATTCTGAATGTGTAAAACCTGAAACAAAAATATATGGTCATTCCCCCTTATCCAATGTATGCTTAACCAAAGCACTATACAGTTGCCCTTTTCTAGTGCAGTAAAGGTTCATACTAGGCTATCTGCCCTAGGGCATTTATAAGCCTAGCCAGAATGTGTTTGGCTTTCGCCACCCATTTTAAATTTATTTTGCTATGCCCTTTTTCGAGGTTAGTATACTGTGCCTCTGTCTAACAGTGACACAGAAGTGATATCCGGGATAAACCTACGATCTCCCATCCACTCATCAAGATTCCTCTTGAATAGAGTCAATGAGGGACTCTGCCTAACCTGGACTGGGATTTTATTCCAGAGTGAAGGGAGCCTCTGGGTTATGAATCTGTCCCTCCAGCATGTCCTATTTATTTCAGTGCTGAGGTTCAAGTCTCTCGAGCGCGTAGCTCGATGGGATTTGGATTTTCTGAGGTGCAGCATGTCCATTAATTCCGGGTTGGACATGGCTTTATACGTCAGGCACAGATCGCCTCTGAACAGGTGGTATGCCACTGAGTAGAGCTGGAGTTTCTTTAACCGGGCAGCATATGGCATCTGTTTGAGCCCTTTGATCCTCCTCCCCTGATCTAGATGTGAATCCCTTCATGATTAGGTGGGCTATATAAAATGTTTTTCTAACCACTTTGGCCACGTGGTTGTCAAATGAGAGATTGCTATCAACTTGGGTCCCCAGGTCCCTAATTACTTCTTCTGTACTTAATGGATTACCACCTATGTGGTAATTTGTGGGCACTTTGTTTTTGCCAAAGGGGATGACTATACACTTTTTGGCATTTAGCTTGAGGCCATGGCTCTGGCACCAGTTGTCTGTTTCTATGAGGCCCTTTTGGAGGATGCTTGTGTCGGCTGGAGAGTCGATTATGGCACCCAGTTTGCAGTCATCTGTGAACTTGGTCAGCCACAGTCCTTCCGTGTTGGCCTGTACCTCCGAGAAATATATACCGAACAAGAGAGGTCCCAGGACTGAGCCTTGTGGGACACCACTTATAACTGGTTTGGAGTCTGACATGGCTCCAGCAATTCTAACCATGTGGGTTCTGTCCTTGAGCCAGTTTGCAATCCATCTAGTGGCATAGGGGTTTATATTTAAGCTGGTGAGCTTATCTATAATGCCCGAGTTGGGTATTGTATCGAAGGCTTTTGCGAGGTCCAGGTAGGCTGTGTGGACCACCTTCCCCTCGTCAATGGCCTTGGTGACTGTTTCAAAGAAACCAACCAGGTTTAAGAGGCAGGATCTGCCCTTAACAAAGCCGAACTGGGTAGGATCGAGTGTCTGTAGGTCCCCAATATCTTTATTTATGAGGTCCATGATGATCCTTTCCATAGCTTTGCAGATCAAGCTAGTCAGGCTTATGGGGCGATAGTTTCCAGGATCCATTGAGGCACCACCTTTATGGAGAGGGACCACTGTTGCTGTACGCCACTCTTTGGGCACATATCCTGTAGTAAGGCTGAGATTGAACAGTAGTTTTATGTTTGGGTTTAGCTCTTCTTGGAGTTCATGTAGGACGCAGCCCGGGACACCGTCTGGTCCCATTGATGCTGTGTTTTTGCTTTGGAGAGGGCGGCTCTTACCTGAGCATCTGAGATGTCAGGGGCAGCACTCTGCTGGGATAGATATTTGCCCTTTGGTGGGAGATGTTTGTGCTGAACCTGTCAGCTAGGATGTTGGCAATGTCTGTGGGTTCAGTGTATTTTTGTCATTTTGGACTAATTCTGAGCATATCTGGGAATTACCACCCAGGTTCCTAACATAACTAAAGAAAGCCTTGTGATTATCCTTAGTGTCCTGTGCAATTTTTCTCTCGAAGCTGGCCTTAGACAATTTTATGAGTGCCCGTAGTTTTTTGCTAATACTGATCAGTGATGCCTTCCCTTTTTGGGATTTTGCTCTATCATTTAGTAGCTTCCTCCTTCTATTGCATAGTTTGTTTATGGCTGGGGTCCACCAGACAGGACGTCTGCCTTTGGAGGATTGGGTCTTGGTTTTATTTGGGATCGCATGAACCATGCATTCCTGAAGGTGTTCAGAGAATGCGTTTATAAAGGATTCTGCGGTCTGGGCTGTATTTTCCACAGGCCTGGGGGCTTTGAAGGATTCCACCTCGGTTTTGAGGAGTGTGAAATTTGCTTTAGAGAAGTTTTTCACTGTGGTTTTCTGGGCAGGGGGTGGGGTCGGGATGTGAATATCCAGTGAGATTAGTTTATGGTCTGATCTTACCAGTGAGGGATACACTTCTGGTCTGGAGCATAGAGTCCCCATGTTGATGATGATCAGGTCCAGTATGTTTTCCCCTCTTGTGGGAGTGGTAACAAGTTGTTCCATAGCATTTGAGTTTATAAATTCTAGGAATCTTTGGGCTAGGGTGTTGGAGCTAGAGTAATGCTTCAAGTCTATGTTTGGGTAGTTGAAGTCGCCCAATATAATGGTGTTTGGAGAGACCTTCATATTTTCCAGTGTTCTCAGGAAGGCCGAGTGGGGTTCCTGGGTTTGGGAGGGTGGTCTGTAGCAGGCTATAAACTGGAAGGCAGTTTTACCCACTGTTAGTTGCACATGGATAGTCTCTGATGCTTTGTGCTTTGCCACCAACCTGGAGGTGTGGGTATCTTTGATGAATATCGATACTCCCCCTCCTTTTGTGGTTCGATCCAAGTTTTGGGGTTGAAAAGCATGGTATGAGGTATAACCTGGTAGTGCTGGGGTGCTCTCGGGAGCCCTGAACCAGGTTTCTGTTACTGCACAGATATCGATGTTCTCCATGCTAAGGAGAGTTTCGAGTGCGTGCATCTTGAGGTTTAGACTTCTGGCGTTGAGTAGCATTACTCTTAGTTTCTTATCCCTTGTGATACCTATGGAGGTGGGTTTGTCTTTTGAGCCTTGCCTAAAAAAGGCACTATGGGTGTAACAAGAGCCTTTGCCAATATCCGAAAGCCCAGGGGTGACAGGTGCAAGCCGTCCCTAGCGAAGCATCGTGGCTTGTCGAGCATATCATCCCAAGCTGACAGGCATTGGATCCCCTTTGAATGACACCAGTACTTAAGCCAATTGTTGAAATTGATCATCTTGTCTTCATATTGTGGCATCATTTTTGGTGAGGGTAAGATGCTACTCAAGGTCAGGGTCATACCGGCCTGGGCTACATGCTCAGAGAGCTCCTTTATGTCTCTTTTCATGTAGTCCAGGGAGGTACGTCTCAGGTCATTCACACCAGCATGGACAATGACTGAGTCATATTTGTACTTGCCTTGGAGTGACCTGAGTGCTTGTGTTATGTGGCGGATCCTAGTGCCTTCCAGGAGTAAAGGGAAGGGCTGCAGGAAGGAAGTTGAGGAAGAATGAAAATGGAAAACACAGATGTAACATTATGACGAGTACAAAACTTTTTACCTGATGTTATCATTTTCATTCATTCCTCAACTAATGGGAAAGAGACCCCATCCAGATGAACGTTGGGTGGACTTCATGGAAGGATATTCCAGAGTACTGCACAGTCAAAGGCAGCTTTTTTTCTAGAAATCAAATCTAATTGGTGATGAGCAATAAAAGTATGAGCAGTGGACCAAGTGGCACCTGCACAAATGTCATCTATGGAAGCCCATGACCAAAAGGCTGAAGAGACAGCCACAGACCCCAGTGGAATGAGCTTTAGGAGGCTTAGACAAGGATAATCCTCTGTTAGTATAGACAAAGCAGATACAAATGGTTAACCATTTGACCAGTGTGACTTTGGAAACTGACTCGCCGAATTTGGTAGGTGAGAAAGATGCAAATAACTGGTCAGTCTTCTGGAAATCTTTGGTTCAGTGAAGATAACAAAGTTGTCTATGCACATTCAAAAGATGGAGGATGTACTCTCCCTCATTTGAGAAATTAGGAAAGAAAACTGGGAGGTTAATAACCTGATAAATGTTGGACTCAGAAGCTACCTTAAACAAAAACATGGATTAGTCTACAAAGACACCCTGTCTTTGTGGAAAACCAAGTAAGGAGGCTTGGAGGACAAAGCCTTAAGTTCAGACACTCCTCTAGCAGATGTGATAGCAACTAGAAAATGGTTTTCCAAAACAAAAGTGTTAGATCTGTCCTGGCTGAGGGTTCAAAGGGAGTTTGGGTCAGAGCATGAAATACAATGGTTAAATCTGAAGGAAGAGTAGGATCCTTTAGTGGAGGTCTACGTAAAAAAACTCCTTACAGAAAGGCTTTACATAATTTAGAAGAAGCTAACATAGAATTATTTTCACCTAGGGGAAAATTCAAAATGGCAGTCAACTGGACCTTAATAGTAGAAAAGCTAGCCTCTTCACTGAAAATTGAAGCTAAAAAAATCAAGTACAGCTGGTACACTGGCTGGAAGGAGGTCCAGATCTCATTTAAGGGCCAAGAACACATCTCTTCCATTTGCTTTTGTAAATCTTTCTTGTAGAAGCTTTTTGAGAAGATAAAATATGATGTACTGCGGAAGATTGCCTAGCAATTAGTGGAAGTGGAGAAATCATGTGGTCAGTTAGGTCTATATTGTAACAACGAACGATCAGATGATCAAACGTTGTTATTTTGACCCCTAAATCTCAAATACTCAAAACAATGAACAACCAGAACAGCAAATGTTTTCCCAGGGAAAAAAATGCTGTTCCCAAAAAAAAAAAAAAAAAAAACACTAAACACTAAATGAAGTGAGGGGCTGTGCCCCCCCCCACTTAAATATCCCAACTCTGAGATTGCATTACAGTAGAGGAAACGGCACAACCCTGCCGGCCGGCCCAGCGATTTCTTTCCCTGGGAAAAAATTTGCTGTTCCGGCTGTTTGCTATTTTGCCGGTTCAAAACAGTGTTCGAACTAACAGCGTTCGATCATCTGATCGTTCGCTGAACTAAAGTAGACCCGGTCAGTTTGAGGCCTGTAAGGTCCAGACAAGTCATACCCGTCAGGTGAGATGGGCAGTCTGGATTGGGCTCCAGTAGCCAGGGTAGATGTAGAAGGAGAGGCCAGAGGAATGGGAACCAAATCTGATGAGGCCAAAAGGGTGCAATGAGAATAACTATGCTCTTCAACCAGTATGCTTTCTGTAGAAATTTGGAAATGAGAGGTAATGGTGGGCAAGTATAGAGAAGACTGGAGGGCCAATTGTGGACCAGAGCATCCCTCGGTACTTTCCCCATTGGAGGGATCAGGGCAAAAAACCTGCTGCACTTGTTGTTTAGGGGAGAATGGAATAGGTCGCAGCACGGCTAGTCCCATAGATGTAAAATTCTCTCCTCCACTTTGAAATTGAGAGAGCACTCATTAGGCATCAGAATGGACCTACTGAGTTTGTCCACAATCACGTTGGCTTTTCCCGGTATGTGGTATAAGAAAGTGGCCATTAGATATCACCCGTTGCCACACTCTCATTGCTTCTTGACATAACAGATAAGATTTGGCTCCTCCCAGCTTGCTGATGTACCAGACTACTGATGTATTGTCTGTTTGAATTGCAATCATCCTTGAAAGGAGAATGTCTTGAAATGCCTGCAGTGCTAGGAGGACTACTCTCACTTCCAGGACAGTGATATGTATATTGTGCTGTTCTGAAGACCACGTACCTTGGACTGTCCTTCCCAAGTAGTGCCCCCCAAGCTGGGAGGTATCTGTGGTCACCATGGCCATGGGCAGGGGAAGAACAAATGGACAGCCTTTGTTTCTGTGAAACCATCAAAGAAGATATCTTTTGCAAATGTGTGTGATCTTAACTGGAACAGTTAAAAGCTGGTGAAAAATGGACCACTAAGCTGACAGGGTCTATTGCAGTATTTGCATGTAAAACTTGCCTAAAGGGACCAGGGTGTCAGTGTGTGCATTCAAGTTGGAGGAAGAGAGGCTACCTGACTGACCATGTCCAGATGAGCACCTATGAACTCCAGGCATTGCTTAGGTGTGAGTTATGATTTGTTGTAACTGACTGTGATTCCTAGATGAAGACACAACTGGAGCTAGTAGTCCCTTACCTGTAATAGTAGATGCCTGGTTGAGAAGTTAGAAGCCAGTGATCTATGTATGGAAACACTCGGAATCCCAGCAGTCTCAAGTAAGCTGCTACCACCGCCACACATTTGTTGAACACACTGGGGGCTGTGGGGAGACCAAATGGCAATGCTCTGAAATGTAATGACTGACTCCCAGCTGGAATTGCAGATATCATTTGGAGCACATCTAATCATCCACTTAGCAATGGTGGAATGGACTGAACCATGACCATCTGGAACCTTGAATACTGCACAAACTGGTTTAGTTTGCCAAGATCCAGGATGGGTCTCAAGTCCCCTGCCTTCTTTGGCACCAAGAAGAATCACAAGTACATTCCCAGATCCTATCTGGTCTGGGAGACCTTTTGGATGACTCTTTTTCTAGCAGGTTTTCTGTCTCTAAGGTTACCGCTTCCCTCTGACTGGGTGGAACACAGAGGATTCTTTTTATTCTTGATGGGGAAATCTGGAAAAATGGTATGATATAATCTCTGAATATAATTTGCTGCACCCAGGAATCTTTTGTTATGGATAGCCAGGCTCTTTGGTGCAGAGACAAATAAACCCTGATTGCCTCCAGATGGCAACAGTCAGGCAAACACTCAGAAGTGCTGACAGGACTTGTCCGAGAAGGAATCCCAGAAACCCTGGTTCTGCAGGTCACCTCTGCCATAGGGGCAATGTGTTCCATACGAGATCCCCCCCCTACCCCTGGGAGAACTATCTCCTCACAAGTCTTGGAAAGGACCCTGAAATTTACAGAACCACATCTTTTTTACCTCCTCACTGATTCTAGGAAAAGGATTTTTGAGGGGTAGAAAAACATATCCCTACAGCAGACAAGATCTTTCACTTTGTCTTTTACTTTACAGCCAAATAAGGAAGATCCATCAAATGGAGCACTGAAAAATGAAGACTTAAAGGGCTCCACAAAGTCACGTAGCTGTAATCGGGCATGTCTCTTAATAACTACATCTGAACCTGCTGCTCATGAAGTACCTTCCTTCACATGGACGCATTATATATCAACTGAAGGGTGGCCACTTGTGAGAAAACTATCTTGATCCTCGGTAGACATGGTTCCAGAAACAGACTTGGAGAGTTCTTTCGACAAATTTTTTTGTGCAATCTTGTAAAATGTGCCAAATAATTCAATGCCCAAAGATCACTGAAGTATACACATGCTTACTGAATCTGTCCAAGGGGATGGCCAGAAAAGTTCTGCTCTGCTAGCTCTTTTTTAGTAGTCAGTGTCACAACCATGGCATCAACTAGGACCCCCCCCCTTGCCCCACTGTGTCCTGTCCTTGGGAGGGGCTAAAAATTTGTTTGGATACTTAGGGATGGGCTCCACAGTACCCAGTCCCTTCCACACTCGACAAGAAACAAGATCTATAAGTTCATCAGATTGGGTGGGTTCACCCAAGACATATCCAAGCCAGACCCGAAAGCCTCCAGGAACACAGGCTCCTCTTGAGAACAAGGTATTGGAAAATCAACAAACTTTTTGTTCTAAGAACACTGGGATGTTTCCAAAGTTGACCTCTTGAGGTGGAGATCTGGAAGACCTTTCCCCTTCATCAAAATTGGTCTCTTCCATGAGAGATTCTTGAGGGAAACCCAAGTGTCTCCTTTACATCTCATTTATACATTCTCATTCAAGAGACCTCATCAGCAGGATGGTCTGGTGAGGTATCAGAAGAGATGGGAGAGTCCTGATGGACTGATTGGAGACCTGAACAGACTGGCTGTCCCAGTGGAATGGAAAACTAAGGCTCAAAGCAAAGAACCGGAGGAGGTAAAGTTGCCTGACTGGGGGAGGGGAAGTGTCTTTTCCCTAGGCAAAGAGAAAGCCCTGTCCACAATCTTGAAGAAAGAGTGCTTGGGAGAGATCGAAGTCGATGGCAATGGAGCCGACATCTCCAGAACCGTTAGCCCCTGTAACCCTGCAAGCACCCCACCAGAAGATGGAGTCGGACCCGAGCTGTGCAAAGCTGAGGCTCTGAGGTGGAGGGATGGCTCTGATAACTTTGTAGTCGATTCCTGATCCCTGGATCGGGCACTGACACACTTGACTCTGAGAGTCCGCCAGCTATGAAAGGCTTGGAGCTGGATGACTCAGGGAAGTAACTGTCTTCAGATCTGAAGAGGACACCCCCCCCCCCACCAGGAATCTCGGATCTGAGGGCTCTGAAACAGCAGGTCAGACTGGAGAAGGAGAAACAAAAGGAATAGTAGTCACAGACAAGCTCACGGATCAGATGGGAGACAGGAGTACTCAACATCTCGATCTGAGCTTTGAGGAATTTCCTCCTCACCCTATCCACTTCAGCCACAGATAAACTGCTGGAGGAATTGAAAGAAGAAGTCATAGATGGAAGGTTAGAATGTTTGTGAGGGGAACCTCTAAGAAAGGTGAAGGGTGCCAAGACATTATTGGATCTGGTAGGGTAAGAGTTGACTGGATTCCAAGCAGAGCGATCCAAAGTGGTCAGATCTGACTTTTTTGACAATTTCACAGGTGGCTCAAATGAAGGAGCAGAAGAGGAAATGAGAGCTGGATCTCTTACTGGAATCTTTATCTTTGGGAGCAGAGCTGGGCTTCCCTTTGTCTGACTTCTTAGAGGGTGTTTTAGCCCCAGCTGAAACAGAAGTAGAAATGGAAGGTAGAAGGCCTTTCAACACAAGTTTATTTCTCCTGTCTGTGAGTGTCCTGGAATTGAAACCAGCACATACAATACAGTCAGCCTTTAAATGGGCAGCACCCGAGCAGTATATGCATTCCCTGTGAGCATATAAGCTAGGGGATTTTATGCCCACAGGTAATGCTTTTTTTTAAATACAGTAGGTTTGTCAGCCACACCAGCCTAAGTAAAAAAGACAAGACTACAAAAACAAGAAGAATACTACTACTACTACTTTTATTTTTTTTTTTTTAAGTTTAAAGCTAAGAAAAGGAAAGGCTACCAACAATGGTAGAGAAGAAAATACCCAACAAAGGGTAGAAAGAGGGAATAAGGAAAGCAAAGTACCAGCAATGGTACTAAAGAAAAATACAAAATTATCTTAATAATCGGAAAGGAAATTACTGCAATAGGGAGAAAGGTGACAGATTAGGAAAGACCAGTAGAGAGTGAAAAAAAAACTTTTAGGAAAAAGTCACTAATTTAACCAAAATTCACCAACAGCTCAAGAGCAAATGGATCTGTGTCTGTACTGATGTGGTGGCAAACAACATGTAAGGTATGTTAGGTGGCCCTTTGGATCCGAGGATCTGGTAGAAGCGGCCAAGTTAGATCAGAGACCTATCAGTAGAGGAATGAATGGAAATGACAATACATGTGATGACACAGACCTTTTAAATTTAAGGTCACTAGAAAACTCGCATAAGGAATAAGGGGTAGCAAGTTATGAAGAGAGAACATTTTCTACTTGAACTTGGGTACTATGACAAAAAGATTCAGAAAGGAAAGATCTAGAAGTGGAATCCAATAATGTTCTTTCTTTGGCACCAGAAATGTCCTTGAATAAAACCCTTATCCTAACTGAGGACAGATAGCTTCTATTACCCTCCCTGAGCAAGTTTACACTGAATGACAGGAGGGAAAAGAACAGTCTGGTTTGGTCTGGTGGTCAATGAGGACTTCTCCTTAAAGTAGGAAGAGATTCCTACTGTCATCTGTAACCTTGATGAATTACTCTCAGAATCCATCTGCCTGAAGGTATATATTGCCAAAGAGAAAAGTGGAGGTTCAGACTTTCTGAATAATTAAAGGACTGCAAGGGTAGGAAAGAAGTCCTTCATATATTCATTTAGTCTCATTAGACTGCCCTGTTTTCTGGTGGGGGGCCTGTTTCTGTTTAGAACCTCCCTGCTATTGCTTTTTAAACATTTGCTTATCAGCAGTTTGCTGTGTCTGCTTATTTTGCATTTTAAAGAAAGTTGTAGAGGGAGCATTGAATCCCTTGGCAAATTTAGAGAAGGCGGGTTGAAAAGTCAGCAATCCCATCACACTTTTAAATGACTTCAGCAGCAGACGGTCCAAAAATTACTTCTCTAGCCAAGGAAGAATTCAAAATTGAATTAATGTAATCCTCTGGAAAGTTTAGAGAAATCAACCAAGTAAACCTTCTCATAACAGTTCCAGTGGAGGCTGCTCTGAAGATGGCATCAGCAGAATCACATGCACATTTCAAACACTGGGTAGTCATTTGAGAGACAAAAGAAACCAAGTTACACAAAGATTTCTACTCACAAGAGGAAACAGATGCCAAAATATTTATCATATTCTCATAACCGACAACCATAAACTGAAACATAGAGCCTGACAGCTGAGAATTCCAAAAACAAGTGTTAGATAAATTACAATCCCCTCCAAATCTATCAACGACCTTCTTATCATTGTCAGAAGAAAGATTAGTATTAACTAAATGTTTAGCAGCATCTGTGTTCACTAAAGCAATAGCTACTGAGCTGACCTAAGATGACTGTATAACAACTTAAAAGACTGATGCACTTTACAACAGTCAATCTGCTTTTTTTTTTGGGGGGGGGGGGGCAGACTGGCTGTCAGGGAAGTTGCAGGCTGTGACAAAACAGCCTCAAATGCAGGCAGAAAAGGAGCAGGTTCTGGAAATTCCAGTTGTAACAAATCATAATACTTTGTGAGGGACTGAGAAACATCACTGTTTTCCCAGTGAAACTACTGATTCATTCTGGAAATAGTTTCAGAGAAAGACAATCCTTCAGAGAATGACAATCCTTCAAATGTATTGTTCAAAGCCAAACTCTCTTCAGAATCAGAATCAGGAAATCTGTAGACACTACACAGAATCTGTGCCTTCACAATCATATTGAGGTTCAATCTCTTGAATCTCTTCAGAAAATGAAGAATACTTTTTAGTTTTACCACAATCTGCCACACAAAAAGAGAGATGAGCCCGCACTAAATCCTCAGCCAAGTCCAATAATTTTTTCTTGTCCAAAGTAAATGAGACAGAAGTCATACGTTTTTGTTTCTTTGTGACAGGAATTCCTTCTGAAACAGACCCACTTTTACCAGCAAGAACCTCCCTAGGAATGGGCACAGCTTTCTGGCTATGCAGAGTAAAGTAAAACTGTGTAAGATATTACCAGAACAGTAGATGCCCTACTTCTCATTGCTGCAGTATTTTTTTACAATTGGGCTATCTTGCCAAGGATATCTACGTGCAAGGCGTAAGGTAAATACATGTTACATACAGATGTCTACTTCACAGAACTAAAGTGTCACAGGAGAACAGTAGCAACTCCAGGGAAACAATAACGTGCACAATCAGGAAGGGTATCAGAAGGTGATAAGGACAGAATAGGGACCCCCCCGGTCAGAAGGGCAACAGAAAATAATAGAGGGCAGGAGGGAGGGACAGAATGCTACAACAGTGAGAAGCAGGACATCTACTGTTCTATCAAGTCTTACATAACTGTACTATATCCTTTCTTGTCGCCAGTGCAGTTTTCTTTACTCAGGGCGAGCACAAAAGCTACTGGAGGAGGAAGGCAGAGAAAAGCCCTCCACAAATCCCTGAAAGACAGCCCTGGCAAATACTGCCCTGGCCCTGGAAATGACATCCAACTTATAATGTTTGGTAAAAGTGTGAAGAGAAGATCAGGCAGCAGCTTCCAAGATGGATCTAGTATCCAGACATTTGAAAAAAGCTCCAGAAGAGCTACTGGCCTGGTAGAAAGAGCATGAACAGAACAAGAAAGATGTTTGCCACAAAGAGAACAACAAAAAGAAATGGCCTTAGAAATCCAGGAGGAGATGGTTTGCTTAAACATTGATAAACTCAATTTCCTAGCATGAAAGGAAACAACATTTTGCTTGATTTTCTGATGCATTTGTCTTATCCAAGTAATACCTGAGCAGTCTATATCCAGAGGAATAACATGGTTTATTGAAGGCCTGATATGAAGGATAAATTGTTTTACTTCACAACTAGAAGCCAAAGGTGGACTCAAAAGCAGACAGGTAGAAAACAAATGAAATTTAACAGAAGAATATGCCAAACCACCACTGAGCAATTCACACATATAAGAAAAGACTGTATGGACCCCCGCAGGAAAAAAAAAATGGTCCAGCTTGCATATGAAACACCAAACAGAAAATCTCTTCAATTTAGCCACATAGGATTTGCTAGTAGTGGGTTTCCTGTCACTCTGGAAAACTTGAAGCACTTCCTATGAAAATTGGTACCTAAAAGGAATCAAAACCCTATTACCCAAAGTGTCACTTAAGTGTGGACAAGAGACAGTGAATAAGAGATCCCTTGTATTGTATGAGAAGAACAATGCTGTTGGGTAACTTGTGATGCCACCCCTGGCCACGTGAAAGAAAAGGGGGAGCCAGTATTGTCTCGGCCAAAATGGAGTCACCAGCAAGATTTTAGGTGTGCCCCACATTATCTATGCAAGACCATAGGAAGTACAGGAAGACGATGACAGGCATGCAGAAACATCCCCTTCAAAGACAAAATATGGTGTCCACTCTCAAAGCCGAAGGACTTGGCACTATGGAACAGAACTGGGGAAGTTCTCTGTTGGGGGGGGTAGGCAAAAATGCCCCATGATTTACAATACCCAGAAATACCTCCCTATGAACTATCCATTTGTGAAAATTTGTCCTGGACCTGCTCAGAGAGTCAGCTACTAGAATGTGCTCTGGAGGGATGTAAACTGCCTAAAGAACCAAGTGATGCTGGATTTCAAACTCCCAAGCCTGAAAAGAAGGTAAGATTTTGTGCCCTCTTGTTTGCTGATGTACCACATGACTGTGGTATTGTCTGTAAAAACCTTTAGAGGACCTGGAACACAAAAGGAGTGAAGGACCCAAAGTGCTAGGATTACAGCCCTCATCTCTTTCATGCTGCTATAGTCTGATATCTATTGATGGGACCAAAGACCCTACACACTTTCACGTTGTTGAAAGATACTTCCCAACCTTGATCAGAAGAATCTGTGTACAGCTTCTGAATTGGAAGAGGAGGCTAAAAAGGAAGACCTGAACTTAGGGAAATCTGCTGAATCCACCAGTGAAGTTAAAACTTGAAACTAAGTAAGAGAGGGACCAGATACTACAGAGGGTGGCAGTGATGAAGCCAAAGAGGTTTGAGATACCATTGAAACTTCCTCATGTGGAGTCCAGCAAAAGGAACCATGGGAATGGTGGGTGCTATTTACCCCAGGGTTAGGAGAAATTTCCTTGCAGGAAGATCTAGAAGAGGAAGACAAGACTGAAAATAAGCAGGCAAGATAAAAGGAGAATCTTGTGAGGTGGGAGGCAAGCTGACAATGGGATGGTCTGTATCCTGCAATCCAAAAATATTAGTCCTGAGAGGGAGTTAACATTTACTTTTTGAGATTAAGGGTGAATCCCACATGGTGCAGGAGAAAGACATAGTGAAGGGCCAATTTTTGAAGAAGGAGCTGCTGAGAGGGAGCTTGAATTAGATAATCCAAATAAGAGAATATCTGAATTCCCTGAAGTCTGTACAAGACTACCACAAGTGCCAAAACATATGATAAATACCCTTGGAGCTGTGGAAAGATCAAAAGGCAAAGCAGAAAACTGATGAGAAGAAACAGAAACATAAAAACTTCCTGAGGAGAGGGTGAATAGGAATATGAAAGTAAGTGACCTTCAAATCCAGACACACCAAAAAGTTTGGGATAGCAAAAGAACGACAAGTGTCTGAAGAAGAAACAACCTAAAGGAAGGAACCTTGAGAAAGGTTCTGAGAAAGGACAGGTCTAGTATGACCTCCATGACCCCTCCCTCTAGGAACCAGAAAGATTCTAGAATAAAAATGTTTCTTGCTTAGACAAAGGAACTGGCTGGATGGTTCCCTGTTCCACCAGATCCTGCAGAACCAAAGGAAAATGAGGAACCTGGCAAAGAGGAGGCTGAGGAAAGCTGGAAAATGGAAGAAGGAATTCCAAGCCATAAAACAACTGTGTGAGATAATGGAGCAAACCCAGGCAATCTGTGGTTATTTGTTGTGAAACAGGAAAGTTTTAGCCTGAGAGACAGAGGAATATGAATGTGCAGAAGGGGAGGTCAGATGTCAGACAGTGGCAATTTGTCAGGAAAAGAAGGAGTTTTGTCCTCTAGAACTCAGAGGATTTCTAAGCATATTTTCCCAGATATACCCACTCATACTCCTACTAGGCTGTCTGGGTTGTCTATGGACAAATGAAGATTCTGATGGACATTTCCTCTGGAACTCTGAGTAGCCAGAAAGCTGTGCCAATCCTGTGCATATCCTCGGCAGGATAACCCAATATTAAAAAAATACTGCAACAGTGATAAAGAAAGACATCATTCTCTGCCCTTTCTCTCGGGACTAACAAGAGACAGAGTGCCCTAGATGGCAAGAGAGAAGCAAACAGCCACAGAGGGCATGTCTAACCCCAGTCCATGGTGGCTCTAGGGACTACAGTAGCTGGATACAAAGAAAAAAGATACGTAGTTTGAGGGACCAATTTTGGCCACAGCAGACACCCATCTGTGGCTGAGCACTTTAACAGCCCGCTGTGATGGCAAAGACTGCCTGACAATATGCTTAATTTTGTGGCTGGAATAAAGCAGAACCTATGAACAGGTAGGTTGTTCCATGGTTAAACTGAAAAAGATGCACAATTACTGTGGAAGACTGGCAGCAACAGTCAGTAAAAGTACAGTTGTGTAAAATCTTACCATAACAGTAGACGTCTTTCTCTTCACTGTTGTAGTATTACTTACATTAGGGATCCTTTGCCTACGGCAATCCAACGTCCAGCCATTATACCAAAGCCTTAGGTTGTAATAGGGACATTATACTTCACTTGTATGCTTCCCACACTTGATGTAGGGCATAAAGGTGATGTACAGATATACCTTCCTCAAAACTGAAAAGCTCCAGGTGAAACAGTCCAAGAAGAAAAGAGGAACATGTACATATATAAGGAGAAAGAAACAAGGGGAGGAGGGAGGGAGGGAGCGAGTACTGCAACAGTGAAGAGAAGGACAGCTACTTTTATGGTAAACTTTTACACAGCTGTACTATGTCCTTCCATATCACTGCTGCAGTATTCTTTACAGTAAGGAGAGTACAAAAGCTCAGGAAGAAAGTTGGGAGGAGGAAGGTCCAGCAGAGCCCTTGATAAAGCCATGTAGGATAGCCCTGGTAAAGCCGGTTCTAGCCCTGGAAATTAGAAGTTATGTACTTACCATAACATTCCATCTGAGTAGGTGGATTCATTTGTCTGTAACCTGTGGGTTATGGATCCGATATCGGATCCGAACCGGCATGGTTTATCCAGCTATGGATCCGAGCTCTTAGCTCCTCCCCTCACCCATAATGCCCTGCTCTCCCTACATGACCTCAGATCGAGTTTGCCCTGAATCAAAATACCCTGGAAAGGGTAACACGTAATATGCAGGAAACTGACAAGGCCAGGGGGATAGGAGGGCGGGATGGTTGCAGACAAATGAATCCACCTACTCAGATGGAACATTATGGTAAGTACATAACTTCTAAATCTGAAGTAGGAGATTCATTTGTCTGCAACCTGTGGGACAGAGTCCCCAGCTACCTGAATCTTGGGCGGCCATCATGGAAGGATATTCCGGAGCACCGCGGAGCCAAAGGATGCACTACCTCTAGATGTGATATCCAGCTTGTAATGAGAAATAAAGGTATGAGATGAAGCCCAAGTGGCTGCTGAACAAATGTCATCCAGAGGAATCCTAGCCTTAAAGGCCGCTGAGGTAGAAACTGACCGGGTCGAATGGGCATGGACTCCCTCCGGTGCGGGCCTCCCAGAAGCCTGATAAGCTAAAAGAATACATTGCGAAATCCAGCGTGACAAGGAGACTTTGGAAATTGGCTTACCCAGATTGAATTTGGCAAAGGAAATGAACAACTGGTCGGATTGCCTATGACCAGCTGTCCTGTTAAGATAAAACAAAGCTGCCTGTGAACATCCAAGGAATGCAGCTTGTATTCACCCTTGTTTTGATATTTAGGAAAGAAAACAGGGAGGTTAATGGACTGATTAATGTTTGCTTCTGAAGCTACCTTAGGAAGAAAGGAGGGATTGGTCCTGAGGTATACGCTGGTCTGGATGGAAGACCAAGTAAGGAGGCTTCATGGATAAGGCTTGAAGTTCGAAACTCTTTTGGCCGAAGTAATGGCTACTAAAAAAGCAGTCTTGAGGGATAAAAATTTAAGATCTACTGTGGCCGCAGGTTCGAAGGGGGGAGCGGTCAAGGCCTGAAGAACCAAAGAAAGACCCCATGGAGGAACCGCTTGCTTGATAGGGGGTCTAAGGAGAAAGGTGCCTTTTAGGAAGATTTTACACAATTTGGCAGACATAAGAGGTCCAGAGTCATGACCAACATGATAATGAGAAATGGCCGCGAGCTGCACTTTGACCATGGAACTACTGGCACCATCATTAAAAAGAGTGGTTAGGAAGTCTAGCACCAGAGGAAGGGGAACGGTAAAGGGATCTACACCTTGCCGCTCCACCCAAATGGAGAATCGTTTCCATTTACTGCGGTAAACTTTCCTGGTAGATGGTTTATGAGCCGCTACCAGGATGGCCTTAACGGGGGACGAGATACCGGGAGTCCTAATTAGGAGTGGAACTGGAGCAGCCAAGCAGTCAGCTTCAGGTTGTCCAGATTCGGAGTTGGTAGGTTCGATGGGTGCGATATCAGATCCGGAATGGGATCTAGAATCCAAGGTGGATTCACCGAGTGAGACCTTAGGTAAGGGAACCAGATCTGTCGAGGCCAGAATGGGGCAATGAGGATCATTCTGCACCCCAACCGGGAGGCTTTCTGAAGAACTTGGAGCATCAGAGGCAAAGGGGGGTAAGCATAAAGAAGACCGGGAGGCCAAGCATGCACCACAGCATCTCTCAGGGAATCCCCTGGAGGAGGGATTAGAGCAAAAAAACTGTTGCACTTGGTGTTTGAGGGAGACGCAAAAAGATCGCAACAAGGAGCTCCCCACCGTGTGAAGATACGTTTTGCTACTTGAGCATTGAGAGACCACTCGTACGGGGAGAGAATGGTGCGACTGAGCTTGTCCGCAAGGATGTTGGACCGACCCGGAATATGCGTTGCGATGAGAAAGCGGTTGGTGGAGATCACCCATTCCCATACTCTCATGGCTTCTCGACATAAGGGATAAGACCTGGTTCCCCCCTATTTGTTGATGTACCAGACCACCGACATGTTGTCTGACTGAATCGCAATTGTTCCCAGGGGAAGAAAGGCCTGAAGTGCTCACAACGCCAGGAGCACTGCTCTCATCTCTAGAACAATGATATTCAGGGAGGTCTCTGAGTCGTTGCACGTGCCTTGGACCGTCCTGCCTGCAAAATGCCCCCCCCACCCGAGGCGGGAGGCGTCCGTGGTCACCGTGGCGAGAGGGGGAGAAGCACAAAAGGGGCGGCCTCCGTGGAGATCCTGTGAGTGGAGCCACCACAAGAGGGACTGCTTGCAAGCCTTGCTGATCGCGATGGGATGATGCATAGGTAGAGCAAGGTAAGACCACTGAACTGAAGTGTCCACTGAAGGACCCGCATGTTGAATCTGGCGAGTGGAAGAAGAGATATTGCTGCCGCCATGGACCCTAGAGCCCTCAGGACCAATTCCGCCAGAACAGAGCTGGAGTGGAGGATGGCCCGCACCTGGAGTCGCAGATTCTGAACTCTGTCGGCTGTGAGGAAGGCTCTTAACTCCCTCGTGTCTAATCTGGCACCTATAAAATCTATCAACTGAGTAGGGGCCAGGATGGATTTTGCTACATTTATCGTGATGCCCAGGCGGGGAGCTAGATGAAGAAAGGAGTCTCGCGCCAATGATAGTAGATGCCTTGTTGGGGCGGTAAGAAGCCAGTCGTCCAGGTATGGGAAGACCTGCACCCCCTGAAGCCTCAGGTGGGCCGCAACCACTGCTAATACTTTGGGGACTGTGGTGATACCAAAGGGAAGGACCCTGAACTGGTAGTGACTGGCTCCCAGCCGGAAGCGAAGAAACCTCCTGGAACGTCTGTCCATTAGTATGTGGTAGTACGCATCCTTGAGGTCTATAGAGCACATCCAGTGATTCTCTCCCAGAAGAGGGAGGATGGATTGCAAGGTGACCATCCGGAACTTCTCCTTGGGAACTGCCAGGTTTAACAGGGACAGGTCTAAAATTGGTCTTAGGTCCCCCATCTTCTTTGGCACTAAAAAGAACCTGGAGTAGAACCCTGATCCGATCTGGTCTGGGGGGACGGGCTGGATGGCTCTTTTCTCCAGCAGATGGCCAATTTCTGCCGAAGCGGCCTCCCACTGACTGGGTGGAATGTCGGGGAGGGATTTTAATTTTGGAATGTGATGAAAGGGGATCTTGTATCCTCTGGATATAATGCGGAGGACCCAGCGGTCTGATGTTATGGACTCCCATGCCGCTAGGTGCTCCGAACGCCCCGACTGCCTCCAGAGTGGAGCAGTCGGGCAACCCCTCAGGGCTGCTGTGCGGGCCGTTCAGAGAAAGGTTCTCTGGACACGAAATTCCTGGGAGCCCCTCTGCCCCTGGGGCGGCATCCTCCCTGTCCTCCTCTGCCACGGAAGGACTGGTTGTCCGGAGTGGGTTGGGATTGCTGCGACTTCCGGAACCACATCTTCTTCTGGCCCTTTTGGTTCCTAGAGTAGGACCTCTGGGGCACAGAGAAGCGGATTCCGACGGCAGACAGCGTATTCCCGTCCTTTTCGCTCTGGGTCAAGGTGTTGTGAACCGTTTTGCCAAAAAGGGCAGAACCATCAAAGGGGGCGTTCGCGAAGGACGCCTTGAAGGGCTCCGTGAAATCGCAATGATGGAGCCAGGCCTGGCGTCTAGTGACTAGGCCTACTCCTGCAGCTCTAGCGGCTCCCTCAGTAGCATGGGACAGCAACCGCATAGAGGTATTCGTCACGGATCGAAGAGTGGCCATACGGGTGGAGTACAAAAGTTTGTCCTCCTCCGACATGGACTCTGGGGGGGATGCAGCGTATTCTTTAATAAAATCGCGCTGCATCCTGGTAACATGTGCCAAGTAGTTGAGCGCCCTCACAGAGAAGGTTGCTGAACTAAACATTCGCTTCCCCAAGCGGCCCATCATCCGAGACTCCTTGCTCGGAGGATGGACTGAAGGACTCTCCTGGGCGAGTTCCTTCTTGGTGGCTGCTGCCGTCAACATGGCATCTACCGGAGGCCCCTTACTCCAGTGGGTACGGTCTGCAGGGGGGCTAAGGATTCTGTCTGGCCTTTTGGGGATTGGCTCCACGGTGTCCGGTTCCTTCCATGCCCTGGTGGTAATAAGGTCCACCAGGGGGTCGGCAGGAGGGGACACCCAAGAGGTAGACATGCCCGCTTCAAATGCCTCCAAGAACACGGACTCGTCCGAGGAAGACTTGGGGGCAGACCAGCCACCCCTTATGCGAAGCATTTCCATGATGTCTCCAAAGGAGACATCCTCGGCGGGTGATCTTGGGGAGCCTTCCCCTTCCTCCAAATCCATGTCTTCAGTTAAAGACTCGGGGGAGTCTATGTGCCTCCTTTTACACGTATGCTTGCGAGGGGCTTCCTCGGGGGGGCTGTCCGAGGAGCCCTCGCAAGCAGTGTCTTGTTCCAAAGGAACAGCTTGGGGCACTGAAGCAGGCTGTCCCAGTGGCCGGATGGTGGAAGCCTGACCCAGTGAAGATGGAGCGTGGGACGGAGCCGAAGCAAGTGCCGGGGGTCCGGAAGCCCTCAACAGAGCCCTCTCCACTACATCAAAAGCCGAGGGGGAGCCAGCCTCGACCAAAGAATCCGAAAGTCGGCTCCTCCTCGGATCCGAAGAGTGGATCGGTGCCGGCCCCGAGACACTCAGATCCGAGGGATCAGTGCGCTCCGACACAGACGGCGCCGAAGGCACACTAAGTCCCCCAGATCCGAAGCTCGGAGCCAGGCTCTGAGAGGTCGGATCCGAAACACTCGAGGGCAGGGTCGGATCCGAAGTACCTAGTACTATTGGCACCGACCCACGGCTCCGAAGCTGCCCAGCTCCGAACGCTCCGAACCCGGGTAGCGGGTCGGAGAAGGAGCTATAGGCTTGAAAATGGGTCGAGCTCCCCAGAGGGGGCAGGAGCACTCCCATCTGCATCTGGGCCTGGATGAATCTTCTCATCATCCGGTCCAGATCAGCACTGGAAAGGCTATACGTAGATCTCGAAGAGGCTACCGAGGTAAGCCTTGAGTGCCTCCTCGATAGCCTCGACGGAGATTGGGTCTCCTCCTCCTCAGGCCCCGGTGAAAAGCAGACCGGAGCCAAGGGGGGGGGGGAGCCAGCAGCCAAAGAGGCCGGAGGAGAAGCCCGCTTAGCTGGCGGGGCCGAAACGGAGGTCTCGGCTTGCCGCTTATGGTGCTTCTCTCTCCGATCCCTTTTTCTTGCCTCCCTCTCCGCTAACCCAGCAGCGGGAGGTTGAGTCCCAGGTGGAGGAGGGGGAGCAGGCGTGGAGGGAACCGAAGCCACGGTACCCACCACAGGAGCGGGAGCCGAAGCAGAGTCCAGGGGTAGAAGTCCTGCCAGGACCAGCTTCGACCTCCGCTCCTTCAATGCCCTGGGGTTGAACCCTGCACAAATGGAACATCCAGAAGTGAGGTGTTCAACCTCAAGGCATCGAACGCACCGAGTGTGGCCATCAGCAGGGGAAAGCTTATGGCCACACTCGGAGCACTTCGAGAATATTGCCTTGGGGGCTTCTGACATAACTAAAGTCTTTTTTTTTACAAAAAAAATAAAAGACAGAGAACTAGTACTAAACTAGCACACACACAAGGCCCCAAACAGTACACTCAAACAGAAACTACGACCAGCGAGGGGAGGGTATAAACTTAAAGTTTTAAAAGTAAAAATTTTTAACTGAAACTATCAAGAGATTAAGGGAAACCTAACACAATCACTCAAAGCTAACTGCAAAAATTCAAAATAAAGCTTTCTTTAGGTAAAATAGTCACTTAGCTGAAGAGCTCAGACGATCCAAGACCTGGTTACCAGCGCGGCAAACTAGATCTGAGGTCATGTAGGGAGAGCAGGGCATTATGGGTGAGGGGAGGAGCTAAGAGCTCGGATCCATAGCTGGATAAACCATGCCGGTTCGGATCCGATATCAGATCCATAACCCACAGGTTGCAGACAAATGAATCTCCTACTTCAGATCTACATTTAATTTTAGTGCTTGGTAAAAGTATGCACAGAAGTCCAAGTAGTTGTCTCAAAAACAGAATTGGTATCCAACCCTTTGAAAAAATCACCAGAAGAAGTCACAATCCTGGTAGAATGAGCCTTAACACAAGAAAGGAGCATTTTTCCATGTAAACAGTAGCAAAAGGAAATGGCCTAGGATATCCAGGAAGAAACAGCTTGCTTAGAAACAGAGACCTAAAGATCTAGGATGAAAGGAAACAAAGAGCTGCTCAAATTTACAAATGGCTTTAGTTTTATCTAAACAATACCCGAGCTGCCTGTGGAAATCCAAGGTGTGAAGAACCCGCTCACTAGCAGACTGCGGAGAAGGGAAAAAAGGGGGCAAATGAACAGACTGATTAAGACACAATTCATTAACCACCTTGAGCATAAAAGAAGGATTAGAAAGAAGAGGCACCCTGGTCCTTATGAAAAACTATAAAAAAGGAGGAACAGCCATACAGGCCTGCAAATCAGACACCCATCTGGCTGAGGTAAGGGCCAAAAGAAGAACAGTCTTCCAAGAATAAAGAAACAGCCAAAGTCTTCCCCTCAGAGTCTGGAACGTCTGAAAAAACCTGAAAAGCTTGAGAAAGAAGGGCCAAAATGGGTCTGGTAATCCACAGCCCTAAAGGCCAGAGCAGAAGCAATTATATTTTCTTACCCACCTTTCCATGGTTCTGCAGTTTAGAAGAAGGTAAAAGCTTAGATGGCTTATAAGAAATTGAAACAACCGAAGGATCAGCAGAAGAACACGTACAGAAATTTACAATCCTCAGGTGCCTTATAAAACCTATTAGGCTTTTTAGGAGCAGAGGGCTGGGAATCAGGAGCCTGAGAAGCTGCAGAAACGTTATCCAGCAAAGCAGCAAGAACAGGAGGAACAGGAGAGAGTTTGGGAGACTTCATTTGAAGGAGCTCATAATATCTCTTTTGTACAGCAGAAACCTGGGTACAGTCCCACAAACTCCATCATATGGGAAACTGCGTCACCAAAGGAAATCTCCTCAAAAAGAGAATCAATGCTAATAGAATCCAGTTCCTCAGAACCAAAAATCCAAGGGAGAGGGCATGTGGGAGGAGTAGGCCAAGGATTCCTCATCAGAATTTACATCCTCATTAGGAGAAACCTGCTCCCTAGACCTATTAAGAGAAGTAGAAGATGAAAGGGGAGCAGGAACAGAAACCCCCTGAGGGGGCTTCAAAGCCATAAGGGCAATAAACAAACCCTGAGTAAAATCCTGCCATTCACGCTGAGGATCCTTAGGAGCAGGCAAAATATGCTTAGTCTTCCGATTCTTTATCAAGGGGACGTCAGCCCTAAATAACTTGGATGGCTTAGACTCCTGTCATCACTCAATAAGCGTAGTGGGAATCTCCTCCCTAACAAGATCTATAGAACCCCCTACACCCTCTGGAAATATTCAGCTGTGGTTCCCCTGAACATCCAAAATTGATGTCTGCAGAGCCTCTGGGGATGTCTGAGAAACTGGATCCATGCTGGCCTCCGAAGCAGTTGAGGCAGAAGAATCCAAGTGAATAATCAGGTGGTAATCCGGGGTTTCACTAGCCTCAAGAGAGAGATCCAGTGGAGGTGATACAGCCAAGAATCCAACCAAGCTTTCTTGGTCGTCTTATTCATGGATGGCTGACCCTCGGACCAGGATAATTCCACCACAGCACCCTTAGCCAACAATTTAAGATGTTGGTTCTCTAGGTAAGTAGCTAAAGTGAAGAAATGACTATGCAAGGTTTTCGGAACAAATGCCTAACAAGTAGGACAAGATGTATAGTCATGAGAAGCACCTAAGCAAAATAAACACTGTTCGTGATGGACCTTATGGAGAATCAGTCTCCCACACTCCCATTTCCCCTTTCTGGATGACATGAAACTAACAACCACAAGTAGAAGAAGATAAAAATGGCTTTGCAACCAGCAGAGGAAAGAGCATTCAGACTGATGATCAGAAATGGCATTTAGACTGTCAGCAAAGAAGTTCTGAGGAAGATATGTCTGTATGTCATCTTTATACCCTATGCCAAGCACAGGGAGCATACATACAAGTGATGTACAACATCCTTGTTACAACCTAAGGTTTTGGTATACTGGCCAGACGTTGGTCTGCCCAAGGCAAGAAATCCCTACTGTAAGAAATACTGCAACACTGATATGGAAGGACATATGTAAGTTGTAAAAAAGTAATTTCCCCCCATTAAAACACAGTAAAAATACAAATATGGGTAGTAGTTAAGGTGTTTACCTTACAGACACAAAGTGCAGAGTTTGATTCTCACATGGGGTAATTGGCTAGACTTAAAATGGACCACAAAAGCAGATTAGCCTAGTACTATTCTAAGAACCTAAAACTGGTCAACCCTTTTAGGACTTAATTAGCACCAAATCTACTTTCACAATGCTATGGTCGGACTGTTTCCTTCTCTGCCAACTTCTTGAGGATGGGCAGTCAGCTGCACCTCATTCTCTTTATTCTTCAGGTTAGCAGCAGCACTAATATTCAATACAGAGGATGTAAACTAATCAAGCAATGTGTTAACAAAAACAAAGTTGAATTTAAGTGAGTACATCCGCGGTGGTGGTGCTGCGGTAGCGTTGTCGCCTCACAGTCAGACGCTATCCAGTTCGATTCTCAGCTAGAGCGTCTTCTGCGTGGAGACATGTGTGAATGGGTGTACCTTGAAGGTTGTGTGTCAGGGCTGGTAACTCGGCACGTAAAAATCAACTACTAATCGTTCCGCTGTGGCGACCCCTAAAAGCCAAAAGACACAACGACGACATCATATCTAAATGAATTTCTAGTGTAGTTACTTTAAAATTGTTTACTCCTTTTATGTAATTAGAAACGGAATATAAAGGGTTAGTCCAGATAAAAATCACTTTAGCAAGCCGATCTAAGAGGCTCTCTCTCTCTAGTCCTCCACAGGGAGGGTATCAGAGAGCGCAAGAGAGACAGACAGAGTCTCCTAGATCTGCTAGCTAAACTGATTTTATCTAGACTAATCCTTTATACTCTTGTTTCTTGTTAGTCCTGCTACCCTTTGGGTTACAGGTGGGACACCAGACTTCACTTGAGCCCTCTGAACTACCTCTGTTTCTATTTAAGTAATTAGGCACAGCAGATTTGCAACAGAAATTACAACAACCTGATTTGTGTACAATACCTTTTTTCAAAATGTCAGAGAAGCAAGTTAAACAATGCAACTCCCACCTGGTTCCATACATATTTCCAGAGAAGACTGCATGCTCAATAAACTCCCCTTGGTCAATTCCTTTCTGCATCTCCTCTTTTGTGGTGAAGTGATAATCTGAAAAGAAAATAATCAAGTTCATAGCTAAAAAAGTCTGCCTTGCTTTAACCTTTTGGTGTTAAATTTTACTATAAATGGTCCACTGAATGGAAGTATATTATGTAAAATGACATCGACATTTACTTGTCTTAGAACAGATGGGGGGCATTAAACAGAGGTCCCATTTGACTGCACTGGTGGTACGTCACATAAATATTAACAATCTCATTAAACTTACCAAAATGAGTGTTGGAAATTTTATTAAAGAACTCTTCAAACACTAACATCTAGCAGTACCCTAATATAACACAAACAACTTAACTTCTAATCTCATGGAGTCACAAGCTTCTGTTACCTCCCATCAGACCAGTAAGTTAGCAAAAGGCATACAGAGGCATTATAGGAACTGCCTCATGCTTACTCACAATCCCTTACTCCTAGACATTTCTAACTGAATCCTTGAGATGCAATTACCTACTCAGACTGGATGTAAATCTCTCAACATCAAACACTGTTTGCACACAGCTGCATACCACTACACTTACTAATGCTGAGGTAGTCAATAAAACCGCAGCTTTGGCCGGCTAAGAACTTGCTGTATTCAACTGGACGTATAAGAGAATTTAAGTACCTTTATCTGCTCTTTTTTTTTTAAAAAATACAGTATTTAAATTGATTTTAACTGTGTGGAAGGAATATTAACTGAACTGGAAGTTAGTCAGTGTTTGCTGAATTTTGTTATTTGCTAGTAATTACAGGTGTGGGGTAGTCACATTCTTTGATTTCCTGTCCTTGCCTATTTAAGTGGTACAGTGTGAAATATTTTCTGCTTAAAAACCTCAGCTTTGGCCGGCTAAGAACTTGCTGTATTCAACTGGACGGATAAGAGAATTTAAGTACCTTTATCTGCTCTTTTTTTTCAAAAATACAGTATTTAAATTGATTTTAACTGTGTGGAAGGAATATTAACCGAACTGGAAGTTAGTCAGTGTTTGCTGAATTTTGTTATTTGCTAGCAATTACAGGTGTGGGGTAGTCACATTCTTTGATTTCCTGTCCTTGCCTATTTAAGTGGTACAGTGTGAAATATTTTCTGCTTAAAAACCTCAGCTTTGGCCGGCTAAGAACTTGCTGTATTCAACTGGACGTATAAGAGAATTTAAGTACCTTTATCTGCTCTTTTTTTTCAAAAATACAGTATTTAAATTGATTTTAACTGTGTGGAAGGAATATTAACTGAAATGGAAGTTAGTCAGTGTTTGCTGAATTTTGTTATTTGCTAGTAATTACAGGTGTGGGGGAAGTCACATTCTTTGATTTCCTGTCCTTGCCTATTTAAGTGGTACAGTGTGAAATATTTTCTGCTTAAAAACCTCAGCTTTGGCCGGCTAAGAACTTGCTGTATTCAACTGGACGTATAAGAGAATTTAAGTACCTTTATCTGCTCTTTTTTTTTCAAAAAATACAGTATTTAAATTGATTTTAACTGTGTGGAAGGAATATTAACTGAACTGGAAGTTTTGACTCTGCTCTTCAGTTAGTCCCACCCAGCCTCCCTGTTTTTGTTTTGGTGTTAATCTTAGTGGCCTTGCAACTTCCCGCCCTTCTTGTAAATTTGTGTTTGGATACTCCTTCTGGGCCCATCTCATTTGCTCACTCAACTGAGTGCAGTGAGATCATATTCTGATTTCAGGCACTCCTACTGTATACAAAGAGAGCATCTGGGAAACAGAAAAAAAAAATAAAATTTAAGCTTGTTTCCTGCCTTTCCTGTTAAGTGGTATAGACTATTTGTAAGCTTCTGAGCCCCCAAGCCCTTCTGTGTTGGAGGGAAGCCTTCTAGCTTAGTTTTCTTTTCTTATAACTAGCCAGTTTTCTAGTTTCAGCACTCAAATCTGTTTCTTTGATCTCAGCACTTCTTCAGGAAAAAAAAAATTTCATCTGCTTTTACTGTACTTGTGTTTCTACCTACATTTTTTTACTTTTGCATCATCTTAAAAGTACTCAATTGTATTTATTACTGCTTGGTGTAACTCATTCTAAGCCTTTTGGTTTAAAAACATGGGCTTCGGACCAGTTGTTTTGCACTGAGAGGGTTTGTGGTCTGCACTGTAGTGGCAGAACAGGTAGCTTACATCCTTCTAGGTTGGGAACTGCTGATTGAGGGCTCAGTGTCTGTTATTCTAAAAGTGTATTAATTCTGGTTTAAGCACTTGGGCTTTCAGGCCAGTTATTTTACATTAAGAGGGTTCGTGGTCTGCACTCTTGTGGGAGGAAAGGCTGGACTCTGCTCTTCTGAGCTGGGAATTTCTGGTTAAAGGCTTATAGTGCATGCATATCTGAACTGCTTCTTACTGAAGTTGGTGCGCCTTGTTTGTTGTAGCATAGACTGGATTCGGGCCTGCTGGATCTAGCTTTGTTTGTGTAACTTGAGCACTAATCCAGGCATTCTCTAAAGTATTCAATTGCATTTATTACTGCTTGGTAGTAACTTGATTAAAGTGTAGCTATCATTCTAAGTCTTTTGGATTAAGCACTTGGGCTTCAGACCAGTTGTTTTACATTAGGAAGGTTTATGGCATGCACTGTTGTGGCAGGACAGGTAGCTTTCATCCTTCTAAGTTGGGAACTGCTGATTGAGAGCCCAGTGTCTGTTATTCTTAAAGTGTATTAGTTCTGGTTTAAGCACTTGGGCTTCAGGCCAGTTATTTTACATTAAGAAGGTTTGTGGTCTGCACTCTTGTGGGAGAAAAGGCTGGACTCTGCCCTTCTGAGCTGGGAATTTCTGGTTAAATGTTTATAGTGCCTGAATATTTGAACTGTATCTTACTGAAATTGGTACACCTTGTTTGCTGTAGCATAGATAGATCCAGGCCTGCTGAATCTAGCTTTGTTTATATGCTTGTTGTTTGTTTGCTTGTTATTTCCCTGGAACGCTAATTCCACCTAATACGCGGCTTCTCAGTGCTTCTGTGGATCACTAGTGATATCTGCATTGCTTACTGTACTTATTTCCTTGTTTCACTTGAAAGAAAGTTACTGTTTGTCGTTTTTGCATTTAAGTTACCTGTAACACATTGCACTTAAGTTACCTGGCACTTGCTCACTAAAGCAATTATATAAGTCAGCACTAAAAATTAAAAGCACTACACCCTCACTCCCCACTGGCCCTGGTTTTCAATTATTAAGGAATTCCCAATATTATTCTAGCATGTCCAAAGGTCAGTTGTCAATCTCCTCTCCGGTCCAGCTGGTGAATCTGGGAATCTTGAGGCAATGTTACAACTGCCTCATGTACACAGACAACCCTCTCCTTCTCCCAACAAATTCCAACACATGTGAGAGATGCAACCATATAGCCAAACTGGAGGCTAAGCTCTCTCAAATCAGTACTGGCATAACCAGTCAGGAGGAGAAGGAAACCACACACACTACAATTCCAGTCTCACATAGACCTACCACAACAGCAAACCAAACACATAATCACACAAAAACATACTCAGAGGTTCTAAATAAAGATCTGCCGAAGCAGCAGAGACCTCCAAAGCAGACACCCAAGCAGCTGCTACCCCAAAACAAAACATGTGCAACACATATCTCACAAAGCCAGTGTGCCGAACAGTCACAGCCCTTAAGACTAAACAACACTCCTGATACACTTGTAATAGGTGACTCTATCGTCGGGCACACTGACGTCCCACTCACCAGGCTGAACAAGGAGAGGGTCACGGTGAGCAGCCTGTCGGGCGCTAGGATCTGCCACATAACACAAGCACTCAGGTCACTCCAAGGCAAGTACAAATATGACTCAGTCATTGTCCATGCTGGTGTGAATGACCTGAGACGTACCTCACTGGACTACATGAAAAGAGACATAAAGGAGCTCTCTGAGCATGTAGCCCAGGCCGGTATGACCCTGACCTTGAGTAGCATCTTACCCTCACCAAGAATGATGCCACAATATGAAGACAAGATGATCAATTTCAACAATTGGCTTAAGTACTGGTGTCATTCAAAGGGGATCCAATGCCTGTCAGCTTGGGATGATATGCTCGACAAGCCACGATGCTTCGCTAGGGATGGCTTGCACCTGTCACCCTGGGCTTTGGATATTGGCAAAGGATCTTGCTACCCCATAGTGCCTTTTTAGGCAAGGCTCAAAAGACAAACCCACCTCCATAGGTATCACAAGGGATAAGAAACTAAGAGTAATGCTACTCAACGCCAGAAGTCTAAACCTCAAGATGCACGCACTCGAAACTCTCCTTAGCATGGATAACATCAATATCTGTGCAGTAAAAGAAACCTGGTTCAGGGATCCCGAGAGCACCCCAGCACTACCAGGTTATACCTCATACCATGCTTTTCGGCCCCAAAACTTGGACCGAACCACAAAGGGAGGGGGAGTATCGATATTCATCAAAGATACCCACACCTCCAGGTTGGTGGCATAGCACGAAGCATCAGAGACTATCCATGTGCAACTAACAGTGGGTAAAACTGCCTTCCAGTTTATAGCCTGCTACAGACCACCCTCACAAACCCAGGAACCCCACTCGGCTTTCCTGAGAACACTGGAAAATATAAAGGTCTCTCCAAACACCATTATATTGGGTGACTTCAACTACCCAAACATAGACTGGGAGCATTACTCTAGCTCCAACACCCTAGCCCAAAGGTTCCTAGAATTTATAAACTCAAATGCTATGGAACAACTTGTTACAACTCCCACAAGAGGGGAAAACATACTGGACCTGATCATCACCAACATGGGGACTCTATGCTCCAGACCAGAAGTGTATCCCTCACTGGTAAGATCAGACCATAAACTAATCTCACTGGATATTCACATCCCGACCCCACCCCCTGCCCATAAAACCACAGTGAAAAACTTCTCTAAAGCAAATTTCACACTCCTCAAAACTGAGGTGGAATCCTTCAAAGCCCCCGGGCCTGTGGAAAATACGGCCCAGACCGCAGAATCCTTTATAAACGCATTCTATGAACACCTTCAGGAATGCGTGGATCATGCGATCCCAAATAAAACCAAGACCCAATCCTCCAAAGGCAGATGTCCTGTCTGGTGGACCCCAGCCATAAACAAACTATACAATAGAAGGAGGAAGCTACTAAACGATAGAGCAAAATCCCAAAAAGGGAAGGCATCACTGATCAGTAGTATCAAAAAACTACGGGCACACATAAAATTGTCTAAGGCCAGCTTCGAGAGAAAAATTGCACAGGACACTAAGGATAATCACAAGGCTTTCTTTAGTTATGTTAGGAACCTGGGTGGTAATTCCCAGATATGCTCAGAATTAGTCCAAAATGACAAAAAATACACCGAACCCACAGACATTGCCAACATCCTAGCTGACAGGTTCAGCGCAAACTTCTCCCCCCCTCCCCACCAAAAGGGCAAATATCTATCCCAGCAGAGTGCTGCCCCCCTGACATCTCAGATGCTCAGGTAAGAGCCGCCTCTCCAAAGCAAAACACAGCATCAATGGGACCACACGGTGTCCCGGCTGCCCTACATGAACTCCAAGAAGAGCTAAACCCAAACATAAAACTACTGTTCAATCTCAGCCTTACTACAGGATATGTGCCCAAAGAGTGGCGTACAGCAAAAGTGGTCCCTCTCCATAAAGGTGGTGCCTCAACGGATCCTGGAAACTATCGCCCCATAAGCCTGACTAGCTTGGTCTGCAAAGCTATGGAAAGGATCATCATGGACCTCATAAATAAAGATATTGGGGACCTACAAACACTGGATCCTACCCAGTTTGGCTTTGTTAAGGGCAGATCCTGCCTCTTAAACCTAGTTGATTTCTTTGAAACAGTCACCAAGGCCATTGACGAGGGGAAGGTGGTCCACACAGCCTACCTGGACCTCGCAAAAGCCTTCGATACAATACCCCACTCAGGCATTATAGATAAGCTCACCAGCTTAAATATAAACCCCTATGTCACTAGATGGATTGCAAACTGGCTCAAGGACAGAACCCACATGGTTAGAATTGCTGGAGCCATGTCAGACTCCAAACCAGTTACAAGTGGTGTCCCACAAGGCTCAGTCCTGGGACCTCTCTTGTTCGGTATATATTTCTCGGAGGTACAGGCCAACATGGAAGGACTGTGGCTGACCAAGTTCGCAGATGACTGCAAACTGGGCGCCATAATCGACTCTCCAGCCGACACAAGCATCCTCCAAAAGGGCCTCATAGAAACAGACAACTGGTGCCAGAGCCATGGCCTCAAGCTAAATGCCAAAAAGTGTATAGTCATCCCCTTTGGCAAAAACAAAGTGCGCACAAATTACCACATAGGTGGTAAGGGACCTGGGGACCCAAGTTGATAGCAATCTCTCATTTGACAACCACGTGGCCAAAGTGGTTAGAAAAACATTTTATATAGCCCACCTAATCATGAAGGGATTCTCATCTAGATCAGGGTACGTCATCGTGCCTCTTTACTCATCCCTCATCAGGCCCATAATTGAGTACAATGCCCCTTTTGGGATGTACCTTACCAGACACCTGCAGCAACTGGAATCACCCCAAAAGTACCTCACCAAGAGGATCAAAGGGCTCAAGCAGATGCCATATGCTCCCCGGTTAAAGAAACTCCAGCTCTACTCAGTGGCATACCGCCTGTTCAGAGGCGATCTGTGCCTGACGTATAAAGCCATGTCCAACCCGGAATTAATGGACATGCTGCACCTCAGAAAATCCAAATCCCATCGAGCTGCGCGCTCGAGAGGCTTGAACCTCAGCACTGAAATAAATAGGACATGCTGGAGGGACAGATTCATAACCCAGAGGCTCCCTTCACTCTGGAATAAAATCCCAGTCCAGGTTAGGCAGAGTCCCTCATTGACTCTTTTCAAGAGGAATCTTGATGAGTGGATGGGAGATTGTAGGTTTACCCCGAGTATCACTTCTGTGTCACTTTTAGAAAGAGGCACAGTATACTAACCTCGAAAAAGGGCATAGCAAAATAAATTTAAAATGGGTGGGGAAAGCCAAACACATTCTGGCTAGGCTTATAAATGCCCTAGGGCAGATAGCCTAGTATGAACCTATGAACCCTACCTAAAATCTCCCAGGCATCCACCTAGAAAACACAGCCATTTAAATGTACACTTGTACCTACATCTTCACATACCTCTGCAGGAAATCACCAAGAGTGTAAGCTAGCAAGGTCAAACATGCCTACTTCAAAATGTACAGTCCTACATTCTCTTTATCTTGTTGAAGTTGTGACACAGGGGATTTGAGGGACTGGGGGGTACTGGAGGCATACATACTGGGACTGCCCAGCTCTACTTACCTTAAGAACAGAGATTCAAGGCACTGTGATAGAATTTGCTCAGGTAAGGTTTTACAACCCTGACACAATATTTGAGAAATTATGACCCTGTACTCAGGCTTGAAAGACAACAGGAAAATTTGTTAACCTTACTTCAGTTGGCAGAGAAAAAGATCATAACTAGGGCATGGGAAAAGGGTCCTCCAAACATCAAAGAAATTGAATGACTGATACTATAACTTTACCTGAGAGAAATGTGAACATCAGACTTGAAAGTAAAAACTAAGGTAAGTATAGTCATACAGGAGACACTGCATGTGATATTCGATTAACTTTAAAGCATGGAATTATTAATGTCCACTTTGAAGTATGCTGATTCTGCATTTGTACTTTGTATTTTTACATATGTATATATATATATATATATATATATATATATATATATATATATATATATGTGTGTGTATATATATATATATGAAAACCCACCCATAACCACCACATTCACCAGTCCATAAAAACAAAAACACATAACCACACATAAACGAAAAAACCGTACACACACAAAATTACGAACCCCATACAAAAACACAACACACACCCATTCCACAAACCACACACAACACAAGCACACCAAAACTTACAAGCCCACACTAAACCCTTACTAACCGGCCCCACACCACTCACTATCGCATACCCTACCTACCCGCCTTCCTAACTCTAAAACCGCCCTATAAACCTTATCCCCCCTAACCCTAACCGCCCCCTATAGCTCCTACTCCTAACCCACCTAACTTCCCACTTACTCTAACTAACTCTAACCCTAACCCCCTTAACCCACTAACCTAACTCCCTAACCAACTCCCTATCCCCATCCCCTATCCCCACCACACTTACCACACACCTACTCCGCCTTCCGTCACTACGCGTCCCACATCATCGATACTCACACAGCCTTTCCCTGCGGCATCATCCCCATCGTCGTCGTGGTGGGTCTTCTTCATTGTCGTCTTTCTGCAAGTTCTCGCTACCGTCTTTCTTGCCGGTCTTCTTCGCTTTGCTTCTTCTTCTGCTCCCGATTCCTTCTCAGCTCTTCATTGTGTCGAAGTCAGAACTATATATATATATATATATATATATATATATATACATATATCTATATATAGATATATATATATATATATATATATATATATATATATATATATATATATATATATATATATATATATATATATATATATACAGAGAGAGACACAGGGAGGGAGACATATATACACACAAACATACCTGTTTGGCATTACTTATAAGTTATTTAATAAAGATTTCATTTTGGAAAAAGTGTTATTCAATAAATAACTTATTTTGGAAAAAAAACCTGTAAAGTCCTTGCTATAGCAGATTCCACCACCAGGTACTAAAGCTGCATTCACCAGACTTGTTGAGAATCAGTTGTCTGCCTCATGCCAGTAGTAGGTCCCTCAGGAACTTTCATCTACTAAATAAGAGTATAACTTTGTTTTTCCTATGTGGGGAGAATGCTCTTAGCCTCTCTGGCTTAAGGGAAATGCAGAGACTCCACCTACGTCTCTGAAAAAGACAAAACACTATTGTTGAGCAGTTATCTTCCATCATGAAGTAGATGCCTCAGTTAAACGATAAAATAACTACAATGACTAGCGTTTAATCTGGTGTCGTTTGGAGGGATCAAGGGTGTGTCTGTCTTGGAACAGATGGCCAACATATCATCATGCCTTGCAACAGATGATTTGCATTGGCTAGAACTTTTGCTTCTCTCATAGTGCATATTTAGCAAAATTCAACTCATCAGCATACCCACTGAGTAAGTTCCAGTTCAAACAGTTGGGGTTGTTGTACTCAATTCTAGAAGCTTAAACAAAATGATTGAAGCTTTAACCCAGTCTCACCCTCAAAGACATCCACATTTTTGAAGCTACAGAAACTCAGCTTCAGAACAAAAACTGCATGCTCTCATCATCAGTTTACTGCACTTAATGCACATTCCCAAACAAAAGGAGCAAGGGGGACATATCCTTACAAACCCTACTGTCTTGCACTAAATTCTGCATGACAACAACTTAAATCTTACAGATGTGTTAGTGTATCTCAGCCAAACTGCCTACCACATCACTTTAAATATATCCCCTTTCACGTCCCTTTCAGAGCATACTGATTATCGAAAAGCTACTCATTAAGCCAAATGTCAGCTGTTTAACATATACAACCACAAACAAATATGCTGAGAGATTGTAATTACTAACTGACTCTTTAGTGCAAATTGTTCACATTCCAGCTAGGGCTGCTAATTTCCTTGATCCTATCCTTACGGACTGCTCCCTATCTGTACCACCTATTATGTCACTTCCTTGTTAGTTAAATCAGATCACCTGGATACAACCTTCACCAACATCTCCAACCAGAAAAAAACTACTGTATTTTGAGGCTGTTTTAAAATCAGATTATTGGTGCTAACATTCTAGACAAGCACACATTTTACCAAACAAACTAATGCATGATGCCACACTTGCTTCTGCATACTCAGAATTTTGCTCTTTCATGAAAAAAAATGTACTGAAGAGATTGTTCCTAAGTACTACACAAAATGTCATAAATTCTACAGAGAAAAAGAAAAAACCTCAAGACGCTTTGCAAAAAAAAAAATAAATAAAGACAAGTTCCTTAGGAGAATCATCAGTAAGTGAGTGTGCAAAGCCACTTATGATCTTACAGTAAGCACGAATACCAAGAAAGACCATAGCCTTCTTCAGCTACGTTTGCAAGCTCAGACGTAATAAATTCTGTCCCAAACCTCTCTTCCATGATATATCCCAAGTCAAACCAGAAACTATATCCAGCATTGTCGTAGACAAGACTACCTTCATCTTCATGCCCATAACACATCCCATTTCTTTCCTTAATTTTATCTTTACTGGCACTCTTAAATTCACTCTTTATCAAGTCATGTCAGTATTCTCAAAATCCAAAAATACTACTTCTAGGGGATCTTGACAGTATTCCAGGCTGTATTCTTGCAAGCATCAACCATCACGCATCTCAAACTCTTCTAAATCTATTTAAGCTGAGCCTATCCACAAGCTATGCAAATGAAGCTTATAACCACAGTAGTGCTGCTCTACATGGATGGTCCTATGACAGACCCTGGCAACTGTAGGCCTATTAGTTTTACTGGCATTGCCTGTAAAGTCATGAAACTTATTACTGCTGATTTAAAGAGTGACACTGGTAAATCTCAAAATCCTTGATCCTAGTCAATGCAGATTTGTGAAAGGCAGGTCAAACCTCATCAACCTAATTTTTTGAGAAGGTTGCATAAACTTTAAACAAGGGCCAGACTTGTCCATACTGCCTATCTAGACCTTTCCAAGGCCTTTGACACCATTCTTCATGTTGGTATCATGAATACACTCTTCAGTCTCAGCACTTGTGCCTTACTTTATGCACTAGACAGCAAACTTACATTATACAGGCAGGAGGCACTTGAACTACCAACAGAGATATCACTAGGGGTGTGCTTCACAGTACTCAGTGTTGGGTGCCCTTTTACTTGACATTTGCTTCTCATAAGACTTCCACCTCATATAGGCTCTTGATATGCATGTATTTTAATGCATCACACAGGGAGAGACCCTGCACATTTTTTTTACCATCACCAACTTCAAAGAACAAACAGTCTAATAAACCCCCCAATCTAAATAAAGACTTAAACTTCCACTTGTAAGATTAAGAACATCTGCTGCTGTGATAGTTTTCTTACCTTATGCATGCTCCACTTTTGGAACAGATTCCCTCTGCTCATCAAACAAAATACATACCTGACTATTTTTACAGCATGTGCAACAGCACAGTTTCTCCCACCATTTTCTCTACAAACAGGTTTAATAAAGCAAAATGAATACCGAAGATATAAATCAAAGGACTGCATTAGATGATTTCTCAAAATTGCCACTAAGAACAGAACACCAATTCCAGACAATAAAGTCTCAATATTAAAAAATACATACTAATATTTAAAGGCTGTAAATATTACAATTATTACCTTAACAAAAAAGACTTGAATGACATATGCACAACCCACTGTACATTAGCCATTACATGTCATAAATGCATGGCAAGAAGAGACAAGTACAGAGCACAACATTTCACAGGCTGAGCTAATAGCATTTGCTAGTAAACTGAAGGAGGTGTCATAAAAACAATCCTGCAGTGGTATACCAGAGGTGTCCAGTCTCAACATATACTGAGGACCTCCAGCAAAATCTCAAAACACTCATGTCAGAATATTAGAGGACGATGCATGTGGCACATGTTAGCTGTCAAACACATATGCAGCCATCTTCAAACCAACAGTGATATCAGTCTTTCCCTAAAAACATCCACACAAACCATTAAACACATAAAAGGAATGATAAAAATCAAGCAAAGATGCAAGTGACATAAAAAGGAAAAGGAGGAACCTAAATGCTCATCCCTGCTGGATCATGGTAGATATGTTTTTCACAGAGCCACTGTATGCCAGATAAGCCCTAAGGCTGAAGTTTCTGCAGTGCCCACACTATAGTTAGACATTCCTTTTCTATAGCTGCATAGCATTCTTCCCTGGGTTGGTGCCTACGACTGAGATAAACCACTGAGTGCTCTTCTCCCTCTGAAGAAATCTGGCTAAGTACAGCCCCCACCCTACAGTTCTATGCATCCACCTGCACAACAAATTATTTACTGTAATCTGGACTGGCTAACACAGGGGGTCTTCCCAAAGCTTCTTTAAGCTTCTGGAATGCCTGCTCGCATGCTGAGGTCCACAATACCTTATCTGGCCTGTTTTTCCTTGTCAGGTCTGTGAGGGGAGCAGCCATGGTACTATATCTGGGGATGAACTTTCTGTATTACACTGCTGTCCCTAAAAATGCTCTCACCTGCTTTTTGGTAACAGGTGCAGGCGATGCCTGAATGGCTTCCTCTCTGGCAAGTTCTGGCCTGATTTACCACTCCCCACTCTATGTTCCAGGTACGAGACCTCTGCCATACCGACCTGAATTTGCTGGGCTTAATGGTCAACCCTACCTTCTGTAGCCTGCACAGCACCTCCCTGACATGTTGAAGGTGCTCTTGCCAGGAATGTCTGTAGATGGCAATATCATCTAGGTAAGCAAATGCAAACCCTCCTGCTAGAATATGATCTACCAGCTTCTGGAAAGTTGCTGGGCATTTTTCATCCCAAAGGGCATCTTTGTGAACTCATACAAGCCAAAAGGAGTCAAAAGGCTGACCTCTCTCTAGCACTGGGAGTCAAGGGCACCTGCCAGTAAACCTTGGTAAGATCAATGGTAGTAAGATAACTAGCCCCACCCAGCTGCTCTAGGGCTTCATCTCTCCTAGGCATGGGGTAAACTTCTGACTATGCGTGATTATTTAATTTACTGTAGTCCACAGAGAACCTGGTGCTGCCATCCTTCTTTGGCACCAGCACCACTGGGGAGGCCCAAGGACTGTTGGACTCCTAAACTACCCCTAGTTCCAACATTTCTTGTATCTCTTCCATCAGAGTCTGTTTGACTCTCTCAGGCACCCTGTAAGGGGCCTGCCTACTAGGCTTTGGGGTCCTGTATCCATCTGGTGCTGCACTAGGTGGGTGCACCCTGGTTTCCCAGTGAACATGTCCCCAAACTCCTGTAACTGTGCTCACATTTCCTCAAACCTGGGTAGGAGATAGCTGCTGGGACATTGCTACCCCTCGCACTGAAGTGTCAGCCCAAGTCTAACTGAAGACATCTGTCACCAGATCTCCCTCAGACTCCTCCTGCAATCCACTGCAAATACTCAGCAGAAGGGCTTCCCTATTCATGGTAAGGTTTCCTCATGTTAACATGGTACAATTTGTGCCCCTGCCTCGTGCCCAGCAGTTCTACCATGTAGTAAACATCATTTATCTTTCTTAATACCTTGTAGGATTCCTCCCAAGCTGCCTGCAGCTTGTTGCGTCCGAAAGGAATGAGAACCATTACCTGCTGCCCTACAGCATACTCTCTAGCTCAAGCATTCCTGTCACACCAGACCCTTTTCTGCTGTTGGGCTTCTGCCAGGTTCTCCTGGGCCAAGCCCATGAGTTCCCTGAGTTTTGTCCTATGGTTCAGGATATATGCCACAACAGACTCCTTGTGGGATTCACACTCACCCTCCCACTCATCTCAAATTGAATCTAGAGGCCCTCCACCCTATGCCCATACAGCAACTCAAAGGGTGAAAACCCCATAGATTCCTGTGGGACCACTCTGTAAGCAAACAACAGATGGGGAAAATATTTGTCTCACTCCCTCTTAAACTGGTCTGCAAATGCCCGTAGCATGGACTTGATTGTAGAGTTTAACCTCTCAACACGACTATTAGTCTGGCGATGGTAGGGGGTGGCCTTTGGGTGCTTCACCACAGTAAGTCCACAGACAAGCCAGCAGGTCTGACATGAAATTGGCATCTCTGTCAGTAAGTATTTCATTTGGGAAACCTACCCTGCTGAAAATCTCTAGCAAAGCATTTGCCACCTTTTCTGCCTCAATGGAGGACAGAGCCACTGTCTCAGGGTACCCTGTAGCATAATCTACTACCACTAGGATATACTTTTTCCCTATGGAACTTGGGGTACTCAGAGGCCCCACAATATCCACAGCTACCCTCTGAAATGGCTCAATCACAGCCAAAGGCATCAAAGTAGCTTTCACCTTGTCATCTTGCCTAATTTTTGGCACTGCTCACAGGTCTTGAAGTACCCTGTTACATCTCTGGAAATTCCAGGCCAATAAAAGTTCTGCATAATATGTCTCTTTGTATGTTTTATGCCCATATGACTTGCAAAGGGAATATCATGGGCTATGGCTAGAAGTGCCAGACGGTAGGTTCTAGGTACTACCAACTGCTGTATTCTCTCACCTTCTAGCTCTCCCTCAGGGGTCCACTCTCTATACAGTAACCCTTTGTCCCAGTATACAAATTCCACCTTCCCTTGAGAATCAGGTGCTTCACTAGCTATCTGCCTCAGGCCTTGTAATGTAGAGTTTGAGAGCTGAGCCTGCCTCAACTCTCTCTCTCTGTAACCCTTCCCAGCTCCCCTTCCACAGGAAATCTGGCATCCTCTGACAGTGGTGCCTCACTGTCAGCCTGGGTACTACTACTCACCTCTACCTATGCAGTCACTCTATCCAAGGGAACATCAGTACCCACAAGAAGCTGTGGCTCACCTGCAGTCTCACTGCTACAGGGTAGCACCCTCCCTGAAGTAACCACCTCACCAGTCCTGGCTGCCAGTGTGCGGTCTGACTGGGTCTCCCCCAAGGCTACCAGAACCACATGCTTGTCTCCGAGTCTGACTGCGTGTAACTCCATTAACATATGGTATTGCCTCATCAAAATCCTTCCCTATCAGGACATCTGCAGGATGGTAGTTTGGTACCCCTGTTGTCTCAAGACAACCTACTACTGACATTTTTGTCTTTTCCACTTACTGGTTCTCCCACCTTTTGTTCCCCACCTTGCCTCTATGGACATCTACATGCCACATGGCCCCAGTGGTTGCATTCAAAACATTTAACCCTAGGTCTTGGACATGTACCTAGACTAGTGGCTTCCCCTGCTACTGGCAGATTCTGTTGGGGCAGTCTGGGCTGCCCACCATGGGTTCCTTTAGACCCATGAGCAGCACTGGGTGTCCTTTCCTGTGCAGTGATGCCCTGCTTGCTAGGTATAGGTCTCCCTTCTTCCCAAACTCATCTAAAGTAGCACATTGTCTATCAGCTAACCAGATCCGCATGTCCTCAGGCAAAGTGCTAAGGGCATGTTCCCTCACCAAAAGTTCTGCCAGGGCTTTAAAAGTGGTGACAACAACACACTAATACCTGCACGAGTGACTGGTGCATGGCTGTACCACATCAACGAGACAACAAAAGAAAAGCCAGCACTCCAATCCTCCACTGTAGCCTTCTGGCAAAAAAGTTTATTATTCCGTAAAGTCTAAATAAAGAAGTAACCCAGTGGGGACATACCGGTTTCGGCAAAAGCCTTCTTCAGTAAACACACCACAAAAAATAGTATGAAAAACTGTTAACACACATACATTTGTACTCTATGTAGCATCGCCCTCTAGTGGATAAAAATATATTACATAACTAAATAACAAAAATTAATATATGACAAGATGACTATATATCACAAAATATCTGTATGTACAGGAATCCAATAAAAAATGTATAAATGATGATCCATTTCAAAGTAATTCAAAATTGGTCATTCAACCCAGGTGAAAATAGAGCTCCCAATTTAACAATCCACATTTTTTCTTTATTAGTTAGTAACTCATGTAATGCACGAACCTCATTACACTTAAACTTGATACGGTCAATAACCATGAAGCTAAAAATCCCCGTGGGATGTTTAAGTGGATGTTTATATAAAGAACTCGAAACTTTTTTTATTTCTGATATCACTTAAATGTTCACCAACCCTTAAAGGGTCGGGAAGTCTGTCCCACATAAAATGCCCGACAGCTACATTGGGCTAAATAAATAACCCAACTGGTACTGCAGTTGGCAAAAAAAGAAACATTATAAACATGTGGAGAGTTGTGAGAAGTGAAACTGTCTGACATGAGCATCCTCGGACAATATAAGCAATGCCCACATGGATGACAACCCACCAAAAGTTGCCCAGTTACTGTTGTTTGAGCAGGGGGATTAGAAGGATAATTGTGCACCCTTTTGTAATGACTAAATCGCAATCCCAATGTCCGCCCCTTATGAAAAGAATAGGAACACCAATCCTTGATGTAATTATTCAATGTGCTATCTGACTGTAATAAATACCAACGTCTTTGAATGATATTCATAAAGCTCCTGGTGTTTCTGCCATACGTAGTGACCAATCTAAGCTCCAGAGATTGGTCTGTGGACTTAGAATGATATGATAGCAACTGTATCCTATCTTGTTGATTTGCAAACCGACTGGCCCTAGTGATGTCACCTGCTTGATATCCCCTGCTCTTGAATCTGGCTGTTAACTCCTGTCAATTGTAGGCATATGTGGAGGAATCAAAGCAAATTCTCCTGATACGAACAAATTGCGATTTGGGGATATTCCTGATGACATGTCGTGGGTGGAAGCTCGTGGCATGAAGTAGGGTGTTGAACTGAGGAAACTTTCTAAATACCTCACTCTCCAAAGTGTCTAACTCAGTTCACTTAATTGACACTTCCAGGAAAGTGATTTCTGATCTGTTATAAGTTAACTTAAATTCTGCACCCCACTTGTTGGAATTCAAATATTCCAAAAATTCAAACAAAAATGCCTCATCCGCTTTCCACACCAACCCACAATCATCAAGATATCTCCTCCAAATATCTAATGTTATGATTGATATCATAAATCAATTGTTCCTCCATGTAAGCCATGAACAGGTCTGCATATATAGGGGCAAAAAAAGCCTCCATAGCAGTGCCATGGATCTGCCAGAAGCATTTGTCTTTAAAATAAAAGACATTATGGGTAAGTACCAATTCAGCCATACAAACCAGAAGGGTGTTAAATCCTGGTTTGTACCAATTCGCCCGATAAAGCCAATATTGCAAAGCAGCAAGTCCTGCCCAATGGGGGATACTAGTATATAAGGAGGTGACATCCAAGGTACATAAGAGCCAGTCCAGTTCCAGCTGCATATCTGATATAATGGTAAGAAACTGTGTGGTGTCCTGTATCCTCTCCCGTATCAGAGATAACAAAGGTTTAAGATGTTGTGTAAGAAACTCCAACAAGGGCTCAGTCAAGGAGCCTCTGCCAGAGACAACTGGTCAACCAGGCGGTATATTGGGATCTTTATGGATCTTAGGCAAAAAATAAATATATTGTTGTCTAGGGTGATTGACCTTGATGTGATAACAGGTATCATTGAGTGATGATACCCTCCTCTTCTGCTAGATCCATGTATCAATGTCATGTTTAAACTTACTGGTTGGGTCAATAGACATTGCCATATAATGAAGTTTATTAGATAGTTGTCACTCTGCCTTATAATCCACCCAATTCTGAACCACCACCACTGCCCCACCTTTGTCTGCCGGCAAAATAACGATATCATGATTATTAATAAGATGTTCAACACATGACCTTTCTTGTTGATTAAGATTATCCTTAATAATATTATGCTTACTTTGATTCAAATGCAAATCTTTGAGGACCTCATTTTGAAAAGACTGGACAATGGGTGACACTGGTGGCTTGAACTGTGAAGGTCTAAATTGAAAAGCTCGGAGGCCAGATTGATCTACTTTATCCCCTTCTGAATTCTGAAAAAACAATCTTAAATTAAGGGTACGGCAAAAGTTGACAACATCTTGCACAAAATGATGCTCCGGACCACAAAAACCTGGCACAAAACCCAAACCTTTATTTAAAACCTGAAGTTATTGTTCATTGAATGTAACAGAACAATAAGTTATGTACTCACCATAACGTTCGATGTATGTTGTCCATCTCGACTCACATTCTTACCCATGGGTTCGGAGCAGAATATCGGCTCCAACTCGGTCGATTTTACTAGCTCAAAGTCTCTCATTGGCTGGGCTAAGAGGGTATCCCATGGTGCACTGCTCCATATCCCCAGATCTAGTTTGCTGAGAAAGAAACATATGTATAACATTGCACACCTCCCATTCATAACAACAACTACTTAAAGGGACTCTGCAAGAGACACGCTAATCTCCAAATCCTCCAGGTAGGGGGAAGGTGGGAGGGTAAGTAAGAATGTGAGGCGAGATGTACCACATACATCGAACATTATGGTGAGTACATAACTTCTTGATGTTATGTGGTCCTATCTCGCCTACAGTCTTACCCATGGGACAGCGTCCCTAGCACCTATATACTGGGTGGCTCATAGGAAAATACTCCTGAGAACTGTGGAGCCAAAGGAAGATCTGCCCCTGGAGACCATGTCTAATTTGTAATGGGAAACAAGGGTGTGCGGAGAAGCCCAAGTAGCTGCAGCACATATATCATCCATCGATAATCTAGCTTGATAGGCTGTGGATGTAGAAACAGCCCTCGTTGAATGTGCCTTGATTGGGAATGGCAAGCTTTTACCTCCTACCTGATAGATGAAAGAGATACAACTGGTGATCCATCTAGACAGCGTGACCTTAGACACTAGAGAACCTAAACGGTTTTCCGAAAAGGAGACAAAGAGTTGGTCAGATTTCCAGATATCTTTTGCCTGGTGTAGACAGAAGCGCAGCTGTCTATGTACATCCAATTGGTGAAATCTGAATTCTGCCTTGTTAGAGAAATCTGAATTCTGCCTTATTAGAGAAGTGGGGGAAGAACACCGGAAGTTCGACAGACTGATTTATGTTAGACAGGGAAGCCACTTTCTGAAGAAAGGAGGGATTCGGTCTGAAAGAGACCCTATCTTTATGGAAGATCAAATATGGAGGTTTTGTTGAGAGAGCCTGAATTTCCGATACCCGTCTTGCTGAAGTGATTGCTATTAGGAATGCTGTTTTCCATGTTAAGAATTTTAAATTACAGGTAGCTGCAGGCTCAAAGGGTGGTGAAGTAAGATTTTGCATCACAAAATTGAGATCCCAGGGCATGACAGGATCGGACACTGGGGGACGAAGCAACAGGGTACCTTTTAGGAATGCTTTGCATAGTCTGTGTGCCATAAGACTGGGTTCATTTGCTATGTGAAAATTAGACATAGCAGCCAGCTGAACTTTGATAGTGGCTGATGCAGACCCCTGATAGAACAACATAGACAAAAACTCTAGAACTGAATCTATAGGAGCTGTATAAGGATCAATGCCTTTCGTATGAGCCCAGATAGAGAACCTTTTCCATTTGCTAGAATAAATCTTTCTAGTGGATGGTTTATGAGAGGATGATAAGATATGGACCACTTCTGGTGAAAAATTGTGACGTCTGACTAACGATGGAAGTGGAGCAGCCAGGCTGTCAACCGGAGTGTCCTCAGAGAAGGGTGGAACTGCCCCGACATGTGTGTCAGTAAGTCTGGTAGGGGATCCAGAATCCAAGGGGAGTCCACAATGTACGGTTGAAGAAAGGGGAACCATACTTGACGAGGCCAGTGTGGGGCAATCAGAATCATTCTGCTTCCCAAGGATTGCGCTTTCTGAATCACCCTTGAGAGAAGGGGAAAAGAAGGGAAAGCATACAGCAGACCGGAGGGCCAATCGTGGACTAGAGTGTCCCTGGGTGATTCCCCCAGTGGGGGGAATCAGCATGAAGCAGTCACTGCATTTCGCATTGAGGGGGCTGGCAAAAAGATCGCAGCAAGGCTGACCCCATGTGCTGAAGATTCGGTATGGCACTCGGCAATTCAGGGACCACTCGTGAGGCATAAGTATCGCTCTGCTTAGCCTGTCTGCTATCACGTTGGACTTCCCCGGAATGTGCATTGCCACCAGAAACCGTTGGGAAGCTATTGCCCACTGCCACACTCGCACAGGGCGTAAGACCGTGTTCCCCCTTGCTTGTTGAGATACCACACTACGGACATGTTGTTTGAGTGTATCGCAATAGCCCCTAGAGGAAGAAGTGCCTGCAACGCAAGAAGCACTGCTCTCATCTCCAGGACGTTTATATGCAGATGTGTCTCGTATTCCTGCCATGTGCCTTGGACTGTCCTGCCGAGATAATGCCCCCCTACCCCATCTGTGAGGCATCCGTGGTCACTGTGGCAACCAAGATGGGAGGAATGAAGGGTTTTCCCCCATTCAGGTTGTCTGTGCGTAGCCACCAACGGAGGTCCTGCTTGCATCTGTCTGTGAGTAGGATGGGATGAGATAGGGGGAGAGTCTTTGGAGAGACCACTGGACAAAGAGGAGCCACTGAAGTAGTCTCATGTGTAATCTCGCTAGGGGAACCAACATGATTGTAGCCGCCATGGTCCCTAGGATTTGTAGAACCAGTCTTGCTTTCACTTGTCTCAAGGGCATAAGCATGTGTATTTGTTGCTGCAGTCCTGTGATTTTTTCCTGTGGTAAGAATGCTCACATGCGAATAGTGTCCAACTCTGCTCCTATAAAGGTGACACGCTGTGAGGGCAATAAGGCAGATTTTTCCCAATTTATAGTTATGCCCAACTGCTGACATAGGCTGATGGTAGCGTCCCTGGTCTGAACTAGTAGATGCCTCTTGGGAGCGGTAAAGAGCCAGTCGTCCAAGTACGGAAACACCTGGAATCCCAGACATCTCAAGTGAGCCGTCACCACTGCCATACATTTGGTGAACACCCTGGGGGCTGTGGTGAGACCAAAGGGCAGGGCTCGAAACTGGAAATGACTGGCTCCCAGCCGGAAGCGTAGGTGACTCCTGGATGCTCTGTCCATTTTGATATGGTAGTAAGCATCCTTGGGATCGATGGAGCACATCCATACCTCCTCTCCCAACAATGGAAGAATCGACTGAAGTATGACCATACGAAACTTGGACTTGTGTACGGAATTGTTGAACTGACTGAGATCTAGAATGGGTCTCAGGTCCCCTGTTCTTTTCGGCACCAAAAAGAATCTTGAGTAAGTCCCTAATCCGATTTGGTCTAAGGGGACTCGTTGGATGCCTCCTTTTTCTAGCAGCTGAGCGACCTCTGAGGCTGCTTGATCCCTTTGACTGGGTGGAACGTCTGGGATTTTTGTTATTGGCAGGGGTATTGAAGAGAATGGAATGCTGTAACCTCCGGAAATTATCCTTAATACCCATCGATCCTGAGCGATGCTCTCCCAGGTTGCCGGATATAAGTAAATTCGACCCCTGACTGGCTCCGGATAAGCACAGTCGGGCACACCCTCAGGAGTGAGAGTATGGGGAGCCACGGAAGGAGTCGCGGTCTCTGGAAATGCTGGGGCCCCCTCTACCTCTGGGGCGACGTCTCCCTGAGTAACCACCCCTCCCCTGCTTCTGGAGGTGGGTTCACCTTGTGTGGCAGGGAAAGACCACTGTGATTTCTTGAACCACATCTTCCCTCCTCGTTGAGCCTTGGGATAAGGCCTCGACGGAAGGGAAAAACGGACCCCTACAGCAGACAGGGTCTTTCCCTTTTGCTCGCACCTGGTGAGGGTGTCTTTCACTTTGGTCCCAAACAAGAAGGAACCATCAAAAGGGGCTTCAGTGAAGGAAGACTTGAAGGCCTCCGCAAAGTGACACAGGCGCAGCCAGGCTTGCCTTCTACTGGCGATCCCTGAGCTCACTGCCCTACTCGCTCCTTCGGCTGCGTATGAAATGAGCTGCATGGAAGAGTTAGCTATGGAATTGAGGGTAGAAACCTGTGCATTGACCGTCTGAGCCACCACCTCACGTATGTTACCCGCAAGAGTATCTCCCAACTTTTGAGGAGCTCTCTCTGGAGCAGAGTGAAGTGAGACAAGTGATTCAGCAACCGTAAGGTGAAGGTTGCTGAAGAAAGGGTACGCTTCCCGTACCGGTCCATGGTCCTAGACTCCTTGTTAGGAGGATGGACCGATGAGGAAGACTCTGCAACTTCCTTCTGGGTGGCTGCCACCACCACCATGGCATCTACAGGGACTCCTTTCGATAGAAACTCTTTCCCCTGGGGTGCGGACAGGAATTTGTTAGGGCACCTGGGGACAGGCTCCATGGAGTCAGGGTTTTCCCACACTCTTTGACAAATGAGGTCAAGGAGTTCGTCAAAGGGTGGAGACACCCAGGAGGCAGAGGGTTGAGCGCCAAAAGCCTTAAGGAATACTGACTCCTCCTCAGAAGGAGTTTTGGAAGGCCAGTCTCCTCTTTGTTTCAGTATCTCCAGGATATCGGAGAAGGAAACGTCATCAGAGGAAGACTTAGGGGACCCTTCCGATTCCTCGAGGTCAGTATCGGAGGTAAGAGACTCATCTTGGGTGTCTATGTGCTTCCTCTTGCACAACTTCTTTCTGGGAGGTTCCTCAGGCACGGACTCTGTGGGACCCTCAGAAAGTTGGGGACCGCTCGTGGGGGTATCCTTAGGGCCTGGCGCTCTACTGTCCATGGATAGGTGAGTGTCAGAAGCTCTCACCGGGGTGGTAGGGGATAGCATGACCGATCTTTGTGATGTGGTTGACAATCTTGCTAGCGCACTCCGTATGGCCTCGAAGCAGCAGGTCCCCCCGGATCCGAGGACCGACCGGTCTCCGAGGCCACTACCGGGATCCCCAGAGCCGGAGCACCGAGTGGGAGACTCGGAACCCACAGGTGAACCGAAATATCCCCTTCGGGCCCGACCGAAGAGACCAGAGTCTCGAACCCTGTGGACGGAATCGACATGGTTGGAGCCGATGTCAGCACCGATAGACCCAGAGTGGGTATCGGAGCCGGCGCAGGAACATCACTTGGAGTGGAGCACACCAGCTCCGACGACAAAGATGTGCTCGGAGGAGGAATCATCAAAAGGCCATAGGAACTGGCTCCGGAGCAGAGTGGGACAGAGCAGAGAATAATTTTGCCAGCACCGGCGATTGTAGGAGCCTCTGCACTAACCTATCAATGTCCAAATCAGAAAGCCTGGAGGAGTTGGAGGATAGAGATGGAGATTGGGATCTCCTGTCTGGTGAACCATGCCTTACACTGGGCGACCGGCTCCGAATGGGTTCGAGAATGATAGGAGATGACGCCGATTCAGTGACTATTGATACCTCCTGCGGCTCAGAGAACAGTGGAGCCGAGGAAGTCGATTCCAAAATAGCAATTTTCTCTGGGGGCTCCGAGATGGCAGATGGAGCCGGAGACCTTTTCTTGGACTTAGAAGTCTTAGATTTAGACTGAATATTAGCAGAGTCTAAAGATTCTTCAAATGACGGTTTTAGAAGTTCCTTTAAGATTAATTTATTTTTTCTCTCCTGGAGCACCCTAGGACTGAACGCGTGGCAAAAGCTACATGACTCCTGTAGGTGGATGCCTCCAAGACAGTAGACACACACAGAGTGTCCATCCGTGATGGACATTTTATATCCACATTTTGAGCATTTTTTAAAGCCAGACGGCTTATGCTCCTTTTGATCTTTAGGCATACTGTAAAGAACAAGGTACAACACCTAGACGCAAGCACAAAAAACACGGGAAGACAGTACAAGGAACTCTGTGAGAACCTCTAATTTAAACGGTTCACACAAGTAGCACAGGAAACAGCACTAAACACAAAACCGTTTAAGGCACTAAAGGGAGGACTTGGTCCTCTAACTAAAATGGGCCTAGCCCACTGGGACAGTAAGGATACCAAAATACAAAACCACACTCCAGTACCTAAACAAACACACAATCAGCTAAGATTTTTAAGAAATAGCTATAAAAATGGCTATTTGGACGGGTTTACACAACAAGGAAGAGGACTAGATCCTCTAACTAAAACGGGCCTAGCCCGCTGGAACAGAAGGGATAACAACGAAAATGTTTAACACTCTCAATCCAGAATCACACAAAAACGATTAACAACAAGAATAGCTATGAAAATAGCTTTTGGGTAACAACAATAATTTTCTCAAGAAAAAATTGCCAAAAGAAGGTACTTAGCCACAGCCAAGCGAGAACACGTCCGAGCTTCAGAAGCAGCAAACGAGATATTGGGATATGGAGCAGTGCACCATGGGATACCCTCTTAACCCAGCCAATGAGAGACTTTGAGCAAGTAAAATCAGCTGAGTTGGAGCCGATATTCGGCTCTGAACCCATGGGTAAGAATGTAGGCGAGATAGGACCACATAACATAATATGTTGTGTACATTATTCACTTCAACATTCAAATTTTGGTCTTATTCTGAAGAATCATCCCAAGATCCATGATGTCTTTTGTTCCCCCCCCCCCCCGTCTCTGGGATCTGTGCCTAAAGGGATCCCTCCTGTCAAACTATGCCTTAAATTGTTCCTCTTGGGAACTGGTGAAACTCTGGTGTGGCCATCCTCCCAATCCGTGTTTGATGATGATTTATCCCCGGAGGTTTTAGACTCCCTACCTCTTTTCTTGAGTACAGACCTGGGTCGAGAACCCCTTGACTTTCTAGGCGTTTGGACAGGTGTAAAAAATTTAACCCTGGAACGCACCTCAAAAGGTTTACCTCTATCATAATCTCCCACATCACGAGTAAACTTTTTTATTTTTCTCTCCTTCAACCCAGATTCCAATTCCAACAAATCCTTACCAAGTTTCTCAATACAAATGTTATAGCATGAGAGTGATAAAAAATCCTCAAATCCTTTACTTAAACTCAAAACCTGACTAGTTTGTTCCTCCACCTTCCTCTCATAATGGATGGTCAATATATTTACAAAATAAATAATCTTAATCAACAAGAAAGGTCATGTGTTGAACCTCTTATTAATAATCATGATACTTTTATTTTGCCGGTGGACAAAGGTGTGGCAGTGGTGGTTCAGAACTGGTGGATTATGAGGCAGAGGCAGAGCGACAACTATCTAATAAACTTCATTATATGGCAATGTCTACTGACTCAACCAGTAAGTTTAAACATGACATTGATAAATTCTTGGATCTAGCAGAAGAGGAGGGTATCATCACTCATGATACCTGTTATCACCCTCAAGGTCAATCACCCTAGACAACAATATATTTATTTTTTGCCTAAGATCTATAAAGATCCCAACAGACCGCCTGGTTGACCAACTGTCTCTGGCAGAGGCTCCTTGACTGAGCCCTTGTTGGAGTTTCTTACACAACATCTTAACCCTTTGTTATCTCTGATACGGGCGAGGATACAGGACACCACACAGTTTCTTGCCATTATATCAGATATGCAACTGGAACTGGACTGGCTCTTATGTACCTTGGATGTCACCTCCTTATATACTAGTATCCCCCATTGGGCAGGGCTTACTGCTTTACAATATTGACTTGATCGGGCAAATAGGTACAAACCAGGATTTAACTCCCTTCTGGTTTGTATTGCTGAACTGGTACTTACCCATAATGTCTTTTATTTTAAAGACAAATGCTTCTGGCAGATCCAAGGCACTGCTATGGGGGCTTCTTTTGCCCCTATATATGCGGACCTGTTCATGGCTTACTTGGAGGAACAACTGATTTATGATATCAATCACAGCATCTTTATGAATGAATTAGATATTTGGAGGAGATATCTTGATGACTGTTGGCTGGTGTGGAAAGTGGATGAGGCATTTTTGTTAGAATTTTTGGAATATTTGAATTCCAACAAATGGGGAGTAGAATTTAAGTTTACTTATAATAGATCGGAAATCACTTTCCTGGATGTGTCAATTAAGAGAACTGACTTAGACACTTTAGAGAGGGAGGTATTTAGAAAGTTTCCTCAGTTCAACATCATACTTCATGCTACAAGCTTCCACCCACAACATGTCATTAAAAATATCCCCAAATCGCAATTTCTTCGTATCAGGAGAATTTGCTCTAATTCCTCCATGTATGCCTACCATCGACAGGAGCTAACAGCCAGAGTCAAGAGCAGGGGACATTAAGCAGGTGACATCATTAGGGCCAGTCGGTTTGCAAATCAACAAGATAGGATACAGCTGCTATCATATCATTCTAAGTCTACAGACCAATCTCAGGAGCTTAGATTGGTCACTACATATGGCAGAAACACCAGGAGCTTTTATGAATATCATTCAAAGACATTGGTACTTATTACAGTCAGACAACACATTGAATAATTACATCAAGGATTGGTGTTCCTATTCTTTTCGTAAGGGGCGGTCATTGGGATCGTTATTTAGTCATTACAAAAGGGTGCACAATTATCCTTCTAATCCCCCTGCTCAAACAACAGTAACTGGGCAACTTTTGGTGGGTCGTCATCTATGTGGGCATTGCTTATATTGTCCGAGGGTGCTCAAGCAGACAGTTTCACTTCTCACAACTCTCCACATGTTTATGTTGTTTCTTTTTTTGCCAACTGCAGTACCAGTTGGGTTATTTATTTAGCCCAATGTAGCTGTCGGGCATTTTATGTGGGGCAGACATCCTGACCCTTTAAATTAAGGGTCGGTGAACATTTAAGTGATATCAGAAATAAAAAAGTTTCAAGTTCTTTATATAAACATACACTTAAACATCCCACAGGGATTTTTAGCTTCATGGACATTGACCGTATCAGGTTTAAGGGTAATGAGGTTCATGCATTACATGAGTTACTAACTAATAAAGAAAAAATGTGGATTGTTAAATTGGGAGCTCTATTTTCACCTGGTTGAATGAACAATTCTGAATTACTTTGAAATGGATCATCATTTATACATTTTTATTGGATTCCTGTACATACAGATATTTTGTGATATATAGTCATTTTGTTATATATTAATTTTTGTTATTTAGTCATGTAATATATTTTTATCCACTAGAGGGCGATGCTACATTGAATACAAATGTATGTGTGTTAACAGTTTTTCATGCTATTTTTTTGTGGTGTGGTTCCTGAAGATGGCTTTTGTCTAAACCGGTATGACCCCACGGGGTTACTTCTTTATTTAGCCTTTATGGAATAATAAACTTTTTTGCCAGAAGGCTACAATGGAGGATTGGAGTGCTGGCTTTTCTTTCAAAATTGGTGACCTGACATCCACTCACCCACTTATGCAAATTAGCAACATATTCACACACACTTTCATCTGCCTTGCGTCTATGCTTATGAAACTTTTTCCTATAAGCTTCAGGTGTTAGCTTAAAAAATTCTAGCAAACAATTCTTAACAGCAATATGATAAAAAAATTCACGATCATATAATTTAAACAGCACAGTTACAGCTTTACCATGGAGTAAGTGGGTCAGGAACTGTACCCAAAGCCTTTGGTCAATATCATACTGTTTACATACCCTCTCAAACGTATGAATGAAACTATTAAAATTATCCCCCTCTGTAAACTGCGGAAGAATTTTACTGAGTTTTTGTGATTCTGGGGTCCGGTTACTCCCTTCCCCATACCTCCATGACTCTGGCGAAGAGTCAGCATCTCCTTTTCATGCTGCCTCTGCCTCTCCTTCTCCTCAGCTTCCAGGCGTAGCAGTTTCTTATTCTCCTCAGCCTGCAGACATCTCAGTCTTTCTGTTGTTTCTGTTTCCAAATGATTTTTAAGTCTTCTGCAGAAAGGTTGAGCTGTCCATTCTCTGAGTGTTGTACATCTCCATGGCCAGTCTGATCGTCGTCCTGGTTGCTATTTCCTGATGTAGCTGGGACCAAAGCTGCAATCATGTCTGCCTTAGTCAGGATTCCATGCACCAGTCCTTTAGCCTGGCACATCACAGCCAACTGGCTCCTTGTCAGCTTACCGCACTCCTCTGCTGACATGCTTTCCTGTTCTCCCTGACTAACAAAGGTAACAAAAGAAATAAAACAATTGTGACCTGAACTCTGAATGTTTACTGTGTGGCTGATTTAGAGTACAAAAACACCTTCGGTGATCACTGTACACAAGCTACAGGAACTCACTATCCACACCACTAACAAGACAATTAATATGTGATGTGGCGAACTCACCACTATCAAACAATTAATATTGGATATCCCACCGCTGCCAAACAATTAACATGTGACGCCTGTGCACTTGCCCATTAATCAAGGAGCCTCAATCCTCACCACTAGCACCAACGAAGGGCATGCACATTGGGAAAGATAAAAATTACACACACAGTAAAGTATAATTTCCCTTAAGAGCACACAGAGATCACAGTCTGGGGCTGGTTTCTCCCTTTCTCTCCAGATCCCCAATAAGACTCCCCACTGGCACAGCTATAGGGTTCAGATCTCAGCCTATTGGTTAAGCTAAAACCTCCAGCACCCTCTCCGTCCAAGCAGTGCTTCGTGTTCCTGCCCAAGTAGCTGATACACACAAACTTTAAGATTTGACTTAAATACAAACACATAGACACTCATAGGGAAGGCTGGCACAGGTTCTCCAGCCATGCCCCCTTTCTCCCCAGACTATACGGTAATACTGACTGCCACCAACCACTAATATCAGCTACTATAAGGCCCTTCCCAAAGGGTGACCAATTTCACTGTGTAATATTAGTGTAGTCCAAATAGTAAGTGTGTCAAACAGCAAGACTCTTGGAGTGGCTTGGACAGTATCCCCAAACGCATGCAATGTACTCTCAGAGCTTAAATTATCTCTACACAAAACAGCCACAGTTGAAAATTTTAAAAATATGTAATAATAAAAACACAAGACAAATCTCATCCATTCAACATAGTGCTAACCAAGAGTTCAGAGATCACAGGAATCATTTAAAACAATATTGTAGGATAGTCTGATATAAATACAGAAAACAGCTAGGCTAATCTGGCTATATTTCTATCTAACTCTAACAGAAATTACTGTTTTAAATACTACTTACATTAAAGAGCAAGCAAGTGCTAGTGAGTTGTCAGATCCAGATCAAGATACAAAATGCTCCACCTTTCTCTCCGAGAAAGTCTTAAATTGATAATATCCTGTACTGCTGGAGTCATTTCACATTACATTGTTTTTATCACTTCTCCTTTAGTTCCCAGGCTAACAGAAACTCTAAATTTACATTTCTTTGTAAGCTGCACCTGGCCAGGAAGCCACAGCAATAAAAGACACTTTTACATGTAAAATCTAGTAATTATTTTTGTCTTAATAACAACAGAAATAATTTGGTATCCCAGATATCCTGTCTCCGAGCTTGAGATCAAAAACAGTTGTAATTCTTTACTTAACAAGCCATGTCTGACTCAGAGCTGCTAGATATGCTACACCTAAAGAAAAAATCCCAATCCCTCCATGCCACACACTCCAGGGACCTAAACCTCATTTCCACAATAAACAGAACATGCTGGAGGGACAGGTTCTTAATCCATCCAGAGACTTCTCATACTCTGGAACAAACTTCCATTCACATCAAACAGAGCACTTCACTGGCCCTCTTTAATAGAAATCTTGACGAGTTGATGGGCAATATGAAGTTCACCCCCGGGATCACTTCAGTGGCCTTGCTTGACAGGGGCACTGGGAACTAATTTAGGTAGTATGATGCCAGAGAATCTTCTTGGGCTAGGCTTATATAGACTCCAGGACCATTAGCCTAGTCCACACCTATGAACCTATGAACAGCTTTCTTCCAGCAGGGTGCACTGTGGTTACATTTTTGAAGTTCAGCATATAACACAGTTTTCTTGCATTTAATTTTATTTACATTTGTAAAACAAGCCTGTGGATTATATTAATATTTATAATGACATAGAATTATCTATAAAATTCTATCTAGCTAGGCTGGCAGCCTTCACAAGGATGTATTCCTGATTAAGGTTACAATCCCTTCCTGAATACATTAAGGCTAAGTTACTGGATTCTCCTTCTGACAATCATAATCTATTTGGTTCTGCTGCTGCTGCTGAGCTCTTTACAACCTTTTAGGATAATGGGGAAAGTCATGCAGGACCTTACACAGACCTTCTTTCTCCCATTCTAAAGTTTCAGAGGAATTACCAATCTAAATATCCCTTTTTGCACAGGCAGCAAAGACAGCATCCCAGAGGTAAGAGATCTTCCAAGAGTGTCTTCCCCAATAAGCCTTCTCAGGATATTAAGGGGCAAAATGCTTCTTTTCCTTATAAATCTGCCTCAGTTTGACATTCGGTCTCTTCTGTCCCGCAGCCAGATTCCTCTATCCCTTTGCCTGACTCTGCCTTTTCCAGTTTGGCAACAAATCACCAGAGATTCTAGGGTACTTTCCATTATTCAAAAAGGTTACTACATGGTTTGGAAGTCCCTTCTTCCATTTTCAGGAGTTCCCCAATCTCCCCATTACCAGCTTCCTCACTTTCCTTCAATTCTTCAAGACCTTCTGGTGCAAGAAGTCATTCAACCTGCTCCACCTTCTCAGCAGGGCAAAGAGTTTTATTTCAGAATGTTGCTGGTGCCCAGGAAGGAGGGTTCTTGGAGGCCCATTCCTTTCTCAATACATTTCTAAAATTTCCCTCATTAATGATGTTGAGTCTCCAGTCTGTGTAACCTCTTACTTTCTCAAATCCTTCTTGTTGTCTCTAGATCTGAAGATCCTACCTTCACATTCCTATTCACCCTCTCTTCAAGAAAATGTTATGGTTCCCTGTTTACTCTTCACATAGTCTGTTTTCTAATTTGCCTTTTCGGCTTTCTACAGTTCCAAGAGATTTTATCAAATGTCTGGCCCTGGTAGTAGAGTTCTGCCGATTTCAGGAAGCTCAGATTGTCCCTTATTTGGATGGCCTTCTGATTTAAGCTCCCACTCAGCAGCTTCTGCTTCAGGATCGGTAACATACTATGTTTCCATGCTACAGTGTGGGGTTCACTTTAAATCTCAAAATATGTGTTTTAACCCCTTCTCAGAATCAAGTTCTTCTAGACTGCAGACCTTGCTAATGCTGGCTCTGCTTCCTGCTCCCAAGGTCCCTTCCTTGACAGTTTATTTCAGTTCTACAAACAAACAGCGGGTGACCATGTTGCCCAGAAATAGTGCTTGTTGTAGGTAGGGAACTAACACAACTTCACAGTTAGGTGTTAAAAAAAAAAAAAAAAAAAAAAAAAAAAAAAAATTATTTTCATGAAAAAAAATTAACAAACATAGGTTAAGCACTTTCATACTCTACTTAATTAGGACTTCATTAGGACCACAATGTGGGTATTCTTACTGTTCTTTCTTTCTGTAAGCTGCTTAATTCTGGTTTGGTATCCTCATCTGTCAGTCATCTCTGCATGTCTAGCCTTTAATCTGCCCTTTCATCTAGGTTTGAAGTCAAGCAATTTTTGAAAGGTGTCCTTCATATTAGGTCACCAAGAAAGTGTATACCTCCTTCTTGGGGCCTTAATTGTGTTCTTGAAATGTTGACTCAGTCACAGTTTGAGCCTGCAGCTGCTGCTTCTTCCTCTTTGCAACTCTGTACTTGGAAACATTTTTGTTAGCGGCTCTTACTCCTCCCAAGAGTGTTTCTGAACTTCAGGTACTTACGGCAATTCCCCCTTTTCTGTTTTTTTTTCCAGACATATATTTTTTTTCACAGACACATTTTTCTTCTTACTGATCCTTTTTTTATGCTCAAGGTAGTTAATGATTTGTCTTTAAATCAGACCATACATTTTCCTTCTTTTTCCCTTCTCCACAGAATGATAGTGAGAGGACTTTTTATACCTTGGATCCGCAAAGACAACTCAAATATTACCTGGATAAGACTAAGGATATAAGGAAATCTGAGCATCTTACTGTTTCTTACCATTCCAAGAAATTGCGTTTAGCTGTTTCGAAGCAAACCATCTCCTCTTGGGTTTCTAAGGCTATTTATTTTTGCTGTTCTTTTCATGGTAGGTAGCATTCTTCTTCTGTGTATGCTCATTCTATCAGGACGGTGACCTCTTCTGGTCCTTTTTTTAAGGTCTGGATACTAAATCCATTTTGAAAACTATTACTTGGTGTTCTGTACACACATTTATTAAACATTCAAAGTTGGATGCAATTTCTAAGGCCAGAGCTGGTTTTGCCAGGACCATCAAACATAGGTTATTGGAGGGCTTCTCTGTGGTTCCTCCTTCCATCCTCTCCAGTAAATTTTGTACTATCCCATTAGTAAAGGATACTGCAAAATTGATAATGAAGGACGGTGGTGCTGCGGAAGCGTTGTCACCTCACAGTAAGACGTTGTCCTGTTTGATTCTCAGCTAGAGCGTCTTCTGTGTGGAGACATGCGTGAATGGGCGTACCTTCGTTGAAAGTTGTGCATCAGGGCTGGCAACTCGGCATGTAAAAATCTACTGCCAATCATTAGCGGACCGGAGTTCCACTGTGGTGACCCCTAACCGGGAAAAGCCAAAAGACACAACAGCAACAGTTGTGGAAGATCTTACGAAAACAGTAGATGTCCTACTCCTCTCTCATTAGTAAAGAATACTGCAAAAGTAATAATGAAAGACACAGTAAATTGTGTAAGATCTTACGATAACAGTAGATGTCCTACTCCTCAATGTTGCAGTACTTCATCCCTTCCTTCTGTTCTGTTTCTTACCCTTTGGTCAAATCAAAGGGTCCTCCTCCTACCCTTTCTGGATGCACATGTGCTTGCTTTTCCCTCTTCAGTTGCTCTGGTTCTCTTGGGGCACTTCAGTTATGAGTATTAGGTGCTTGTAGGTCCCTTATGTACCTTATGCCTTAGACACAGGACATACATCTGACACACAACACCTGGAAGAAGCCAAGACTTTGGTAAGCTGGCCAAGGATATGAGGCTACCCTTGGCAGGATATCACTTTAGTAAGGAATACTGCAAAAGTGAGAAGTATGACATCTATTGTTATAGTACGATCTTAAACAAATGTTCTTTATTTGGTCTGCAGGAGGGCAACCAGAGATATATGCGGGGAGATTAAAAAGTCTCCTGAAGGATTTCCTCCACAAGGGAGCTAGAATCTGTGTGCTATGATTCCCCTCTGCCCCATTAACTAAGACAAATACTTCCTCAAATTTGGGGTCAATAGGGAATTGTGGGGAAGACCTCACCCTGTGATCCATGTCTGGGATGAGAATCTATTGTTAACAGTCTAGATGCCTTCTCTAACATGTCTTCTTCCTTGAAATGCTCAAAGTGGACTCATCCAAGAGTTTAGGAGAGGTATCTTCCCTAGACCTTCAGGGTCTAAGAAGGCTCTTCAGTGTTGGGTTCATTTGGGTGAGGGGTGAATGACCTAAGCTCCCAACCTGAGTTTTGTTGTAGGGCAGTGGAGATCGAGAAGGTAACTTTTACAATAATAAGCACTTTGAAGGTCTTTTTGGAAACTATTCTCTTATCTCTGACACTGTTGCTGAAACTATTGGAATCAAAAGTTGTTAACATCATCTCTGCTGTTGACCTAAGGGTCGACATTGACACAATAGCCCAGATGACAGGCGCTGAGGTAAGGCATGGTGTCGAAGAAAGCTTTGTCACTGAAGGCTGAAATGATGACACCAACATTCTGAACAGCACTGATGGAGAAGGTGATGCACCCAATACTCTGGCATTGATTAATTTGGGCCTAGCTGCTCTTAGCACTGAAGGCGCTGGTCATGAAGCCATCTATGATGCCCAAGGGAATCAGCACAGATGAAGAACCATCGGTGCTGATGTGAATGGCACTGGAATCACATTTGGCTCCAATACTCCTGGTGCTGAAACCTTGCGATACTGGAAAAAGAAAGGAAAATGAGGACTCTAAGCCCCATCTGGACTCTGACAAAGGCCTTCAACAAACAATCCCATAGTGAACTAGTGGACTGCAGTGACAGTAGTGAAGAAGGTCTTGATTTTAAATATTTAGATAACACCCAATGCAAGGAGTGGCTTTCTATTCTTCTTTTTCTCAGAAATGGGTCTGAAAAGAGCTGTAATCTCCAGCTGGGAAACACCAACAGGAGAACCGAGAACTGGTAGTGAGTAGTCATAGAAGGAGTAGGTTCCTTTCTAGAAATCACAGCGAATGAAGGCCTGTCTTCCTTAAAAAGGTCTAAATTTCTCTGGCTTTCTGTTCTCTTCCTTTCTTTCATCTCTCTTGCTTTCTGCAGGAGAAAGGCCATTTCACTACTTGCTTTTATGCTCTTGTAGCATTCTTGACTTAAAAGTCAAGCAAATTTCAAAACTGGCTTTTAAATGTTCCACCTCCAGATACATGACCCACAGGTTGTGTGTCGTCCAGGTGGGGGATCATGTGACCACACCTGGAACATTTTAAAACCTGGACAACAAAACTATTTTAAAAAGAAGCAACAACAAACAGCATACTTTAAACAGAAACAATAAGCTAAAGCATTATTAAATGCACCAGTAACAACAAAAAAAACTCAAACAGCAAAAGCAGTAACAAGATAAATCTACTGCTGTAAAACAGACAAAGAAAAAAACATCCAAAATTAAACCGTCCATAAAATGATAACCACAGGAAGGGAAAGATCTATGTCCTAAAATTAACAAAGAACATCAGGAGTGGGGAAGGGAAAACATTTTTTGAAAGAAAAAAAAACAAGTAAAGATGTACAATAAACAGTGCCTGAACATTAAGGACTGAAGAAAAGATAGATTTGAATACCTTTAATGGAGAAAAACCAGCACCAAAATGTGCTCGAGAGGATGTGTTTGATATCTGTAACCAGCAAATCAGATCACTAAGCTAAATAAGGAGGGTTGCATTGTGGGAATAAGGGGAGGAGCTTGAGCTTGAAAGAGCTTCCACAGACACAAGAGCAAACCAGCTGTGGCCACCAAGTCTGCTGTTGCAGTGTACAAACTAGATCATGTAACATTTTGTTTTATTTTGGCTTTAAGATTATTATGCAAATAAAGTTTTATGACAGGATATCCCAGTTAAATGAAAGCTATGTATTTACCATAACTACAGATATTCATAAGTCACATCCATCTGCTTCAAAACTGTATGACTGGTTGCTGAAGACTTTATCAAATTCTTGAGACCCTATCTCCAACAATGCTCCTTACTTCCTTTTCTGTCCTGAGTTTGCCAGAATAATCCTAATCAAATTTTAAACATCTCCATCTATGGATGCTTAATAAACTGCCATCATAAAGGCCTCATGTGACACTGACAAGGGCTGGAAGGGGACATTTGGTGACAATTTGAAAGAGGAAAGGAATGGGGGAGTTTATGGAGTTGGACTGGCATGGATCATGAACATCTACTGCTATGGACAGTACATAACTTCCATATCATACATGATCTAGTCTAGCCACTGAAAACTGTAGGACAGTGAATACAGCTAGTAGGTGGGATCACGAAAAAATGCCTAAAGGAAGACCTGGACCTTGACAGCACATCCAGCTTATAGTGTTTTGCAAAAGTGTACAGTGAAGTTCATATTGCAGCAGTACAAGTATTTCCAGGTTAATTTCTGAAGAAAAGCAAGGAATGACACTGAGCTAGTTGAAGGAGCTCTAGGTTTACTCGAGATTTTCTTTTTTTTCCTTTGACTATTTTTTTTACTTTTTTAACATCTTTATTAAATTACCTCTTAAAACATACACAAACATATATGTATATAAAAGAAACAAACCATATTAACATGTTCACAGTTACAAACATTATACGTCACACACACACATTCTTTTATACACTTGTCAATCCAATACTATATAAACTGATCAGTTCCTACCTTCCCTTAAACCTCACTCCTCCAAAATATTATTCTGCATGCATTGTTCCTACAATTTCCATTTTTTTCTATATGATTCCCAGTTATTTTATCTCTGCTACAACATTCACTACTTCAAATACAGTTAGTTTAGACAGATTTCCATTTTCTAATAACTGCTTTTTTGGCAGTCACCAGAATTAAACTTAACAAGCCCTTACTATGTCTAGGCAATTCAGATTTTGTATCCCCATTCAAAAATATTTTTTTTTACTTAACACCCATTTACTCACCCAACATTTCTCTCAGAGTACTCTGTAGGGAATTTTTAAAATCTGACAACTCATTACACTCCCAAAGCATATGTTCCCAGTTACCTCTTTCTCTCCATCATACCATTTACCTGAGAAAAAAATTCTCTGGAGTTTGCTTGGGATACAAAAATACCTATGCAAACACTTCCATCTTCTAGACATTTGTTGTACATCTGGGAGCTATACATATGTTCTCCCTTTGTTTCTTTGTGAATTGCTTATCAAATCTCTCTTCCCGGTCTTTTCTAACCTTCTCTGACTGATTACTACAGTTATTGTGCAAGATTTTATATCCCCTACTAATTATCCCTTTTTAACAGCAGCTTCTGTTCTAGATTCAACTAAAAATTCTACCAAAGCAGGTCTTTCACTTAGGATTCATCTACCCTTTCTCTCTATCAATACTCTGATATCAGTTTTGGACAGGGAATGCATCCTCTAGCCTGCAGTCCTTTCACTCTAGTTATTTGCTTTTAATACCTTGGTTCCTTTGCCAGTTTTTTCCAGTAAATTTCATACCCCTCTTGCCTATTCTCTGTACATCTAACAGCAGTAATCCCTACTGGTACATTCTCCTTTCTCTACTCTCATGTTGTCTTAATTCTTAGAAGGCTCTCTGCTACTTTATGAATAGAATATTCTGTATGGCTGTTGTTATTCTCCTTAAAGAACTGCATCCCAAATCCCACTATCTCCTTATTTATTGAATTTACCCACTGCTTCATCATCACCCATTTCCACTTTGAATTACAGTTTTCTGCTTGTGTGATGTACATAAACCTTAACTGTGTAGCTCTAAAATATCCCTTCAGATCAGGTAATCCTAAACCATCTTGTTCCATTGGAAGGATCAGCTTATCACACTTAACCCTTTGTCCCCCCCAGATAAAATTCTTCAACTCTATTACAGTCAGTAACTTCTCTTCTGGTTGATAAAAATATGCCTAATCTGTATATAAAACTAAAGGGATTAAATCATTTTCACTGCTTGTATCTTGCTATTCTTTCCATAAACAAGAGTTTCCAGTTTCTCAATTTTTGTATTATATTTTGTTTAGTCTCTTCCCACATATCCTTAGCTGCCATAATAGAATCCTTTTTAACACATACTTCTAAATACTTCAATTTATCGCTTGCCCAGAAATATGGGTATTGCTGAACTAATTCATATGTGGGCAAATAGTTTAGCGCTACAACCTTTGTTTTGTCTTCATTAATTTTTACGTCCCAAAAAATTTAAATTGTCTCAGAATATTCCACAAAGTACAGTTGTGTACACTTACCATAATGTAGATGTTCGAGTGTATTCACTGTTGCAGTCATTACATTTGGGTAATCTGCTGGCAGGTTGCCCTCAGTCGGCCTGAATTCCAAAGTCTTGGGTCCTGCGTCAGTTGCTGTCTCCTCTTCCATGACGTCAGGTCATCAGGGGTATAAAACAAGCAGCCGACGCAATTTTCTTTAGTTTTTCTTGCCCCAGATGTCAGGTGCCCCCAAAAATACTTGCAAAAATATAAATACATGCATCAATATAAACTTTACCTTCATCTACAAGCAAATACACCACATAGGTTGTAGAAGATAGCGAAGGAAAGATAAACTCCAGAATGAAAGGGGGATGGCGGGCGGGTAACCTGGACTGCAACAGTGAATACACTCGAACATCTACATTTATGGTAAGTGTACACAACTGTACTATGTTCTTCGTGTTTCACTGTTGCAGTCATTGCATTTGGGTAGAATCCCAAAGCTATGGTTGGGAGGCTGGAGCTAAACAGCATTAGGTGTGGCTATAAGGCCCTGCAGAACTGCAGTGGCAAAGCCTGCCCTGGACTTAAAGTAGAGAGCTAAATGATAATGCTTTGTAAAGATGAGAACAGAGCTCCAAGTAGCAGCCTCTAGAATGTCTTTGGTTGGTACTCCTCTGAGAAAGGCTGCTGAAGTAGCTGCAGCTCTGGTGGAATGAGACCTAATGCCCTTCGGCATAGGTTTACCATGGTGTAAGTAGCAGAAATGAATGCAGTGGCTTATCCACTTTGAAATAGTCTTTGAAATAGCCTTTCCTTCTGATTCTGCAGCATATGTCACTAGTAATTGCTCAGTTTTTCTTAGAGCTTTAGTCCTGCTCAAGTAGAATCTTAGCTGTCTGTGTACGTTCCAAGGAATGCAGAATTCTCTCTCCCCCTTGTTCTGTGGATTTGGATAAAAGGTTGGCAGATGAATAGTTTGGTTAAGAGCCACACTGGAAACCACCTTAGGCATAAATGTTGGATTTGTCCTCAGAGACACCCTGTCTGGGTAAAATATGATAAAAGGCTCTACAGCCATGAGGGCCTGAAGCTCTGAGACTCTTCTTGCTGAAGTAGCAGAGACGTTTTCCATGATAAGAACTTTACATCAGCAACAGCAGGTGGTTCAAATGGAGGCAGGGTGAGCTTTTCCAACACATAATTGAGGTCCCATGCAGGTATTGGTGATCTTCTAGGAGGCCTTACATTTTTGGCTCCTCTAAGATACTGCTTTAGTAAAGGATGAGAAAAGATTGGTGGCTCTGTATTGTAATGAGCCAAAATGGCAGAGGCATGGATTTTAATTGATGAGAAAGATAGGCCTTTGTCAAGCATCTCAGTCAAGTATTGTAATATCTAAGGAATATTTGGTTCTGCTGTATCATTTCCTTGTGCTTGATTCCAAGCACAAAATATCTTCCATTTATCAGCATAAGATTTTCTAGTACAAGGCCTTTTGGCTTCCAAAATGACATCCATCACAGCTTTACTGAGAGGTGTTGTTTGTATAACTACATGATCAGCCATGCTGCCAGGTTCAGTGTCTGGAGTTGATTGTGCAGGATCTGATCGTTTTGCTGGGACAGTAGTTGAGGTCTTTGGGGTAAGGTCCAAGCTGGGTATTGAGACACGTTCCTTAGGATTGGGTACCAATATTGGCGGGGCCAGTCCGGGGCAATTAGTATCATGTTTGGTTTCTCTTGTCTGACTTTTAGGAGGACCTTGGGAAGAAGAGGCAGTGGAGGAAAGGCGTAAAAGCAGGGAATGAGAGGAATCATTGTTTCCAGACTGTGACAATGTTGACTCCATAAACTTTTTAGGTACCACTGAAGTTTCCTCATATGCAGTCTTGCATATGGAATCAGTAGGATGCAGGATGCCATGAACCCAAAGCCTGCAGAATTTGTCTTGCAGATAACTGGGTTTTTGTTGCCATCAGTTTGAAGTAAGTCGTCAGTTGCCTTTGCTTGTCTGGCGTGAGGTAAGCCACCTGGGCAGTTGTATTCAAGCTTGCACCCAGGATGTTATCTTTTGAGAGGGTACAAGTTGTGAATTATTTTTGTTTATTGTGTACCCTAGGCATGATAGAAGCCTTTTCACAAATGCCAGGTGTTGATGAAGAATGTCCTTATTCTCTGCTTGAATGAGACAGTCGTCCAAGTAAGGATATATTTGAATACTTCTTTGTCTGCAAAATGCAATTACTGGTGCCAGGCACTTTGTAAAGACCCTGGGCGCAGTAGATAAGCCAAAGGGCAGTGCAGAGAATTGGTAATGCATTAAGCCAGCCTTGAATCTGAGGTATCTTCTGCACGACTGCCTTATTGGGACATGCAGGTATGCCTCTTTTAGGTCTAATATCACCAGCCAAACATTCTTGCCCAGCATGGGCAGAAGCTGCTGCAAAGTCAGCATTTTGAATTTTGGAATGTTCAGGTATGTGTTCAGAATCAATAAATCCAATATTGGCCGCCAGGCCTTGTCCTTTCTAGGTACCAAGAGCAGTCTTGAGTAAAAACCTTGTCCTTTTTCCTGTTCTGGTACTGGCTGAATGGCCCCCATATCCATGAGGGACGTAACCTGTTTCTGTGCCTCTGCCCATTTATTTTTTGGCAGATCTGGCCAACCGTTTGCCATTATCAGAGTATGGAAATGGAATCTGTATCCCTGTGATACTACGTTTAGCACACACATGTCCTGGGTTATTAACTGCCAGTTTGGGGCAAAAAGTGCTAATTTTCTCCCTAAGGGTGCTGCCAAAAGATAAGTGCTTGGTGAAGGCAGAGGGAAGTCATTGGGACTGTTTTCTGTAGGTTTGCGCTTTATCTCCTCCAGATTTGGAGGCAGAAGCACCCCATTGCTTTGACCTGTATGAATCTTGTGCCTGGTATCTGGAACCCTTAGGGCATCTGGATTTGCCCCTTTGAGCTCTGTCTGACACAGGAAAGGACTAATTTTTTGTAGGCCAGTGTCTACTGAATCTTGGTGGCTGTACTTGTAAGAATTCTTTTACATTTTGCATAGACTTAGCTTTGTCTTCCATTTTCTTTAAAACCTCTTCTGCCTTAATACCAAACAGAGTATCATGCTGTAAAGGTGCATCTAGTAATTTAGCTTTAACATGATCAGGCAAATTTTGTTCCTTTAGCCAGGCATGCCTCCTAATCACAGATCCAGTAACTGTGGCCCTGCAGAAGGCCTCTAAGGAATCAAAACCACATTGCAAAGTATGCTTTCCAACTTGTTCAGCTGCATGCAATAATTACTGCAATTCTTTATTTTCTGCACATTCAGAAATCATCATTTTCTGTTTCAGCAATCCTATAACATGTTGTTGATACTTGAGCATATGAAACTGGCAGTTTAAAGCTCTAATTGCCAAGGTTGCAGATGTATAAACCATTTTTCCCCATCTATCCGGTGCCCTTGAATCTCTGGCAGAGGGGGTAGGATTTTTTGCTGTTGAGGTCTTAACTCCCTTTGGACCCAGTGAAATAGTTTCAGGATCAGCAGCAGGGTTTCTAAATAAAAATTTGTGTAAGTCAAGGACCCTGTAATATCTGTCAGGCTTGCTGGGAGCCGGAGGCAAGGAGTCAGGGGTCAAACTTGACTCCGAAAACACATCATCCACAATGTCTAAAACAGGGGGTATGGCTAAAGGCCTGTGCTGAGGGAGAAGAAGGAAATCCCTGAGCCTCTTTTTTGATTCTGAGAAATCTTGACTCTCCCAGTGAAAATGCTCCCTCAAAGTATGCAAGGTTTCTCCAAATGAATAATCCTCAGGAGGTGATGCAGATGGTATAGACTCCTCTGCATCAGAATCCTCATAGGGAGGTACAGATAATTCCTGATCAGAAGAGGAATCAGAAGAAATAGCAACCTGATTTGAACATTCATAATCAGTGTCCTGAGGGTGTATTTGAGGGTGTAGGCCTCTTATCTGGAGGGGGATGGGAACCCCTGATCAAGGTAATACGGTCTTCAGCCATTTTGATCATCTGTTTTTTAGGCATAGAGGCCTGTGCACGTGGCTCATGCATCAGTTTTTTAGTTTTAGAAGTTGCTTTTGTCTTTGGTTTTGCAGCTGTCGTCGGTTTGATATAAAGATGTTGAGGCCTGAATACACCCTCAGAAGCTGGTGCCTGGTCAGCGGCTCCAGACCCATCCGAGGGAGATACATCCGTGGGGTTCAAAACTTTGTGTATCTTGCAGCATGCCTTCACATGGGTGTCGGTAGGGGCCTGCGACTCGAAAGTAGCGGGTATCAGGGGCTGCGAAGGCGCCTCACTGAGTACAGGTGAACCGGCGACTGGCTTAGGAGAAGCTTCGTCATCGGTTTTGGACCTCGATTGTCTCTCTCTGTCCTTTTCTTTGCATTTTTTATGTACTCCGGTAGTCAGATTGCTATCCGACGACATTTCTGGGTAGTTAAATCTGTTTCCAAAATACTTTGAGGCAAAAATATACCGACGCTTAATAGTGTGTTGGTTAAATCTAGCACAAAACCGACAGCCAGGCACATTGTGATCAGGGCCTAGGCAAGGAATACAGTATAAATGGAAATCTTTATGAGGTATTTGCTTCCCACAAGTAATACAATTATTAACTTTTTCTGACATCGGTAAGGAGCAAGAAAAAAAGTTTCCCCAACGGGGTACTTAGCTTTAGTGAAGACTTCGGCTCTGAAACTCAAATTTAAATATTTCAGGAGTCGGCCGACCAGCACTTGCGAAATGCTTCTGCTTCGGGCACCACGTGGCAAGAAAGACTGGAGAAAATGGCGTCGGCTGCTTGTTTTATACCCCTGATGACCTGACGTCATGGAAGAGGAGACAGCAACTGATGCAGGACCCAAGACTTTGGAATTCAGGCCGACTGAGGGCAACCTGCCAGCAGATTACCCAAATGTAATGACTGCAACAATGAAACATGAAGAACATCATTGACATTTCCTTTTCTGGTTGTATCAGGTACATAATAATATCGTCTGCATATAAAGCCAATTTTTCTTAATTACCATATCAGTTACTTCCTTGAATTTCTGAGTCCCTTATTTTCTTTGCCAATGGCTCTAAATATAACTCAAATAATCGGGAAAGAGAATAACCCTGCCCAGTTCCTCTATGAAGACAACTATTCAGAGAGGAGCCCTCCTACTTTAATTTTTGCCTCTGATCCTTCATATATCCCCCTAACTAACCTTATTAGGGTCTATGTTAAATGAATGAATGATCAAAATGTCGAATACAACATACTCGACGTTTGATCGCTCATTCATTTAATCGGACACTCCAAATGCCGACATTTGAAGTTCTGAAATGTTTTGGTCGGCCATCCTAGTCAGTGTAGCGTGTGATGTAGACAGGCTACACTGCTCAAAATGGCTACGTCACAGGCTGCTTAGTTTAATATACCAACATCGAGATCGCTGTACATTGGGGAAAGGGCAATTTCCCGGTAATCGCTTGTTGCATTGCGAAATTGCCCTTTCCCCAATGTACAGCGATCTCGGAGTTAGTATATTTAGTTGGGGGGATGTTGGGGGGCAAAGCCCCTTACTTTATTTTAAAAGTAGGTGTGTTTGCGTAGGTGTTTTAGTGTTTGAATGATGCGAGTGTGTAGGGGTTTGTATGCTTTGGTTGTATGTGTGTGTTTTGTATGTTAGTGTAGGGGAAGTGTGGGACAAAAAAAAATCTTTTGATTTTGTTTGTTTCGGACTTTTAAGGGTTCGAGGTTTTGAACTTACGATCATGATGTTTCAAGTATGTTGTACTCGACATTATGATTGTTCGTTCATTTAACATAGACCCCCTTATTATTATATCAAGGAATGGAAAAGCTTCCATTGGCCTACTCATAAAATCCCAGCTTAGTTTGTTGAATGCTTTCTCTGTATCAAGACCTACCAACCACAGCTTTATTTTCTTACACTCTGCTTCCCTGCGGATCATTATTGTTCTATTAATGTTGTCAAATGTTTGCATCCCCTCCACACAACCACACTGATCCACTTCTATCAATTTTGGCAATACATTTGCTAATCTTTTAGCTATTACAGACATAAATACTTTATAATCATGGTTTAAAATTGAAACAGGCTTATTTGAAGCTTGGTCTGATGGGTCTTTACTGTGTTAAGGTATTGCAGCCACCACAGCTTTCTTCCAGATGTTACTGCTACCTCTCCTTTTAAAATACTGTTAAACAAAACCTTCCAGATGTTTATAGGTTCATAGGTAGGTACTAGGCTATTGGCCCTAGGGCCTATACAAGCCTAGCCAAAAAGGTACCCTGGCTTTCGCCACCCAAGAAAATTATTTTCCTGTGCCCCTGTCAAGTACAGCCACAGAGGTGACCTGTGGGGTGAATTTCCTATTTCCCATCCAATCATCAAGATTTTTCTTGAAAGGTGCTAGTGAAGAGCTTTGTTTGATACAGATAGGTAGTTTGTTCCAGAGTATGGGAAGTCTCTGGGACAGGAATCGATCCCTCCAGCATGTTCTGTTTATTGTGATGACAAGGTTCAGGTCCCTAGAGCATGTAGCTCGGAGGGATTGGGATTTCTTTAAGTGTAGCATGTCCAACAGCTCTGGGTTTGACATAGCTTTGTATGTTAGGCAGAGATCACCTCTGAGTAGGCGATAAGCGATGGAGTAAAGCTGCAGTTTTTTGAGACGGTCTACATAGGGCATTTGTTTGAGGCCGGTAATCCTCTTTGTGAGGTATTTCTGCGGCCTTTCCAGTTGCTGTAGATGTCTTGTGAGGTACATACCAAAAGGGGTGTTGTACTCTATAATGGGTCTAATGAGTGACGAGTAGAGGGGAACAATGACCTCTTTTTTCCTGGATGAGAAACCTTTTGTGATGAGGTATGCCACGTAGAAGGATTTCCTGACTACTGTGGCGATGTGATTATCAAAGGAGAGACTACTGTCCACCTGTGTCCCAAGGTCTCTTATCACACTTTCGGTGTTAAGTAGACTACCACCAATGAGGTAGCTGCTAATGGGTACAGAGTTTTTACCAAAGGGGATGACAATGCACTTTTTGGCATTGAGCTTGAGGCCATGGCTTTGACACCAGGCAACTGTCTCAGTGAGGCCCTTTTGTAGGATGTCCACATCATTAGGAGTTTCAGTTATGGCTCCTAGTTTACAGTTATCTGTGAACTTCATTAGTCAAAGACCTTCTGTGTTAGCTTGTACTTCAGAAAAGTAGATACCAAACAGGAGAGGACCCAAGACTGAACCCTGTGGTACTCCACTTGTCACTGGTCTGAAGTCGGATTTGGAGTCTGCTACATCCACAGTGTGGGTTCTGTTAGTGAGCCAGTTGGCAACCCATCTTGTGACATAGGGATTTATACCTAGTTTAGTGAGTTTAACTATAATTCCAGAGTGGGGGGTGGTGTCAAAAGCCTTGGCGAGATCTAGGTAGGCTGTGTGAACCACCTTACCCTAGTCTACGGCTTTGGTGACTGCTTCAAAGAAGTCAATCAGGTTTAGGAGACATGATCTGCCTTTTACAAACCCGAACTGGGTGGGGTCCAGAGTTTGGAGATTACCAATGTCTTTGTTTATAAGTTCCATGATGATACGTTCCATGGCCTTGCAGACTAGGCTCATAAGGCTAATGGGGCGGCAGTTCCGGGGTCAGTGGTGGCTCCTCCTTTGTGGAGTGGGATAACCGTCGCTGTACGCCATTCAGTGGGCACAAGGCATGAGGTGAGGCTATGACTGAACATGGTACTTAGGTGGGGTGCCAGTTCATTCTGTAGTTCATGTAGAACACAGCCTGGGATGTTGTCAAGTCCCAGGGATGCTGTGTTCTTGGCTTTGGAGAGTGTGTTTTTTACCTTTTCAGCCATGATTACAGGAACTTTGCATTCTTCCTGTATACAGATGGGCCCTTTAGGGGGTGGGGGGTAAAGTTAGCACTGAACCTATCTGCCAGGATGTTGGCAATATCAGTTGGTTCTGTATATTTAGTGCCATTGTGCTGTAACTCAGAGCAGATCTGAGTGTTGCCATTGAGATTCTTGACATAGCTATAGAATGCTTTGTGGTTGTCTTTAGATTCAGTGGCGATTTTGTTTTCATAACTTGCTTTGGAGGACTTTATGAGGGATGTCAGTTTCTTACTGAGGCTGACCAGGGAGTTCTTCCAGTCATGGGATTTTACTCTTTTTTTTGCAACAGATTCTTTCTTCTGTTGTAGAGTTTGTTTATGGCAGGGGACCACCAGATTGGCTTCCTTTTTTTGGAGGATAGCATCTTGGTTCTGTTAGGGATAGCACGATCCATGCACTTGTGTAAGTGCTTATAAAGTGCATTTGTGTAGAATTCAGCAGTCGTACCTCTATTGTCCGTCTGCATGGGTGTTGTGAAGTTTGCCACTTCTGTCTTAAGAAGCGTGAAGTTGACTTTTGAGAAATTTTTTATGGTGGTTTCCCTAATGGGGGGTGGGGGTGGGATGTGGATGTCTAGGCTGATTAGCTTGTGGTCAGATCTGACCAATGAGGAATTGACCTCTGGTGTGAAACACTGGTCGCCCATGTTGGTAATGACCAGGTCTAGGATAATGCTGCCTCTGGTGGGGGTGTGGATAAGTTAATCCAAGGCGTTGGAATTTATGAATTCCCGAAAACGTTGAATAAAAGAGTTGGTACATGAGTAGTTTTCCCAGTTAATGGTGGGGTAGTTGAAATCACCCATTATTAGGGTGTTGGGTGGTACCCTAATATTTTTCAGTGTTCATACGTTCATAGATCAGTACTAGGCTAACTGCCCTTGTGAGCCATTTTAAGCCTAGCCAATTATCCCTTGGTAGACTCGAAACCTGCACCTTGTGGTGTATCAAGAAATGAGGAGTGGGAATCCTGGGGCATGGTGGGGGATCTGTAGCAAGCTACAATTTGGACTGTGGTCTTGCCCAGAGTTAGCTGCACTTGGATAATCTAAGATGCATTATGCTGAGCAACTAACCTGGAGGTGTTGATATCCTTAATGAATATGGACACACCTCCACATAGTGTTTCGGTCCAGGTTAGGTGGCCGAAAGGTGTGGTATGAATTATAGCCTGGTAATGCAGGGGTGCTTTCTGGAGCCTTGAACCAGGTCTCTGTCACTGCACAGATGTCGATGTTCTCCATTTTAAGGAGTGCTTCGAGTGAATGCATTTTGAGGTTTAGACTTCTAGCATTGAGTAGCATTGCCTTCAGATTTTGCTTGCTTGTACCTGTTACGGTGGTGAATTTGTCATTTGAACCTTGCCTAAAAAAGGCACTATAGGGGTGGCAAGAGCCTTAGCCAGTATCTGGAATCCCAAGGGTGACAGTTGCAGGCCATCTCTGGCAAAGCATCGTGGTCTGTCGATCATGTCATCCCAGGCAGATACTGGATCCTTAGAATGACACCAGAAGTTTAGCCAATTGTTGAAGTCAATCATTTTCTCCTTGTACTGTGGTATCATTCTGGGTGATGGCAGGATGCTACTCAGGTCTAGGGTCATACTTGCCTTGACTACAAGATCGGAGAGCTCCTCCATGTCTCTCTTCATGTAGTCCAGGGAGGTACGTCTCAGTCATTCACACCAACATGGACAATGACAGAGTCATATTTATACTTGTTGTGGAGTGACCTGAGTGCGTGCGTTATGTGGCGGAGCCTGGCACCCGACAGGCAGCTGACAGTAATTTTCTCCTTGTTTAGCCTGGTGAGTGGAACATCAGTGTGCTTGACTATAGAGTCACCTATGACTACAGTGTTGGGTACGTTGTTATGCCTTATGGGCTGTGGTTGAGTGGCACACTGCATTTGTGGGCTATATGTCATTTGGGTTGTGCTAAGGGGGTGGAGGTGGCATGCGTTTCTGCTTTGGAGATCTCTGTTGCTTGAACAGATTTTTATTGAGAGCCTCCATGAATGTAGGTATGTGTTTTGTGTTGCTATGTGTTTGTTTTGGTGGTGTAGGTATTAAGGGACTATGTGATGAGTGTGGTGTGGTGCAAGTGTTTACCTTCTCCTCTTGACTGTCTAGTCCAGTCTTGGGTGAAGAGAACTTTGCTTCCAGTTTGTCTGTATAAGTGCATCTCTCACAGGTTGTAGTGGAGACGGTTGTCTGTGTACATGAGGCAATTGCTGCATTGGCCCAAGATGCCCAGATTCATCAGGTAGACAGGAGAAAACACCGGAAGGTGACCCTTAGACATGCCTGGATAGGTGCTTATTTATTAAGTACTAAAAACTGTTTTCCTCTAGACAAGTGAGGAAAGTTGAGTGCTGTAGTAATTTGTAGCTTACTTACTACTTACAACAAGTTCTGAACAAGTGTTGAGCTCAAAGAAACAGATTTGAGTGCTAAATCGAAAAAACTGGCTAGTTCTAAGGGAAAATTTGAAGAGCAGACTTTATGCAACCAGGAATAGTTTAGCCCTAGCTAAGCGGCGATGCATAAAGTGTTTTTTTATATATAACAGTAGCAAATGAGCAAACTGATTTAAACAAATTAACCAATAAAAAGCTAAAAACTGAGCCCCGTTTCAGCAGTCTGCGATCAGACAAGTTTTAACTGTACACTCCTGCCACTAGGGTGCAGGGGAACCTTCTCCAAAAAAAGATGGTCTGGATTAGTGCTCAAGTTATACAAACAAAGCTAGATTCAGCAGATCTGAATTTAGTCTATGCTACAGCAAACAGGCGTACCAATTTCAGAAAGAAACATTTCAAATAAACAGGCACAATACGCCTTTAACCAGAAACTCCCAGCTCAGAAGAGCAGAATCTACCCTCTCCTCCCACAAGAGTGCAGACCACACCTTCTTAATGTAAAATAACTGGCCCGAAGCCCAAGTGCTTAAACCAGAACTAATATTCTTCCATCCTAGCTTCTAAACTTCCACAGGAATACCATCTATTCTTGGAGAATTTCCTGCAGATTAATTATATGTTACCATTTTTATCTCATCTCCTCCTGTCTTAACTGTTAATTGTTCAGACTTATCTACCTCTAACCTTGGAATAATTAAGTTTTCTATATATATTTCCATGTGTGCTTTTTCTTGATTTCCAAATTCCTCCTCTTTATACATATTTTCAAAACATTTCTGAAATATCTCTAATACCTCTACAGGATCTCTGGAGACCTTTCTTGTTATAGGATCCATAAGTTTGGAGAAAACCCTTTCTACTTTCTGTTGCCTAGGTCACTCTGCTAAGAGTTTTTGTGCTCTGGAATTACCATCATCAAAAGACAAGCTGCTTAACAGCAGTCTTTCTAAACTCATGCATATTATCCGGACACTCCCTTATTTTCTCTTTAGCTCTCTACAGTTGTGACTCTTCTTGTTCTGTGAGTTTCCCCTTATTCTGCAATACTTCAACATTTGTTGGCTGTTCTAAATAATTCTAGTTACTTCTTAACCATCTGTCTTTTTCTTTTATTTCTACCCTTTGTTTATATCCCACTCATTAGCTATAAGTTCTGAAGAAATTTCCATCTCCCTTAATAACGCTCAAATAATGTTCATTCATTACCCATTCCTTAAATTTCTTATTATCCTGCATTTTTAGCTTAGTTGTTACTGGCACATGATCTGAAATAATTATAGGATACATGTTGAAGCTTTCAATTAAATGCACTTGTTCCTGTGAAATATAATTCTTTCTAGCCTAGCCCAGCTACTGTACCTTGGAATAATTTGCAAATTCTCTGAGTTTCTGCTACTGAAGTCATGTCTTTCATAACAAATATTTTCATAAATTTCTTCGGAAATCTACCAGGTTTTGTTATATCTTCCCTTCAGGTTCCCACGCTACATCCTCACTGTTGCATATCGAGTTCCAGTCCCCACTTACAAGTAATATTCCTGCTGAAAGTTAATTAGGTGGAATATAAATACATGCCAACTTAATCATTCTCCCTTGCCAGCAGACCCTTACTACCACAAATCTACCATTACTTATTTCCCTCTTCTATCATTAATGGAGCTCCTCTAGCTATTAGTATAAATACTTCCTTTTCCTTTGTCCCTAATATTCTGCTGAATATCTATCCTGAAAGCCTTTATCAAATTCACAAGTTCACTTCTTTCCAAATGTCTCTCCTGTAGGATTGTTATTTGCACTCTGCACTTCTTAATATAATTCAGGACTCTTTCCTTATTGTCTACACCTGTGAGGCATTCATATTCCAAAATATGTTTAGAGTAGCCATTATGATAAGATGTTATTACTCCCACCTATTATATAGGACAACTTTTTTAAATGTCGATTTCAAGCTTTTTGGGTTACATGCACCTACTAACCTCTGACAGATTGATCCTTTATACAATTATTTCCTGTCATCTCTGTTTTGAACCCTTGTCAAATTTTACAAGACTTTTGTTTTAATGAAAATCCTCAAAAAAACAAAACAGAATACTCTCATAACCTATAACTTAAAACAGGCACACAAAACTATATACATCTTCAAATAATGAAGCTTAATCCTCCTGATAGGAGCAATTGTCATAAATCAACATCCTCATTCTCAAGCATTAATTAACAAATGTAGGTTATCCATGCTAAGGCACATGTTACAAGAGGTGCTCCTACTTACTCTAACTGCTGACTGCTCTTGCCTTATCGTTATTCTCCTCCCAGATGTGAAAAACAACTTGTATGCTTTAGTTTTAAGAACAAGTGCATTGTCTATCTTTAAATAAAACAAAATATACGCTGCTGAAGCAAATGCATTAAAGTATTAAGTTACCAGAAAAACTACTCTTGTTCACTTCCAGTAATTTCAATCTTTACTTAGTATTGAGCTACCTGCCCTTGTATCCTTTAATTTTACATGTATCTCAGTAAATGTCCAGACCTCTTAATTTATTGCCCTCACCTTTAGTCAGCTCATTTCCATGGACTTATAAGAACAGACTGTACACCGGTCCTCAGCTGCAGGGCTTTTTAACTTGCGCTATATATTCATTTGCTTAATGAACACTGTTCATTACATTGTGGTCGCTCATTTAAACAAAACTTGATTACACAAAAATCTTGTCATTAGATTACAATTAGGGCATTAAGCCGGACATTCACCTCTGCAAAAGTAAAAGAAAACATTTCAGTTCAACATATATTACCATCAGTGTACTTTTACATCCCATCCACCATCCCAACATGCCTATCAGTCTCCCAACAAGTTTAACAAAGTCAACAAAAAATCTCAGAAGAATGAGGAGCACAGCCCCCTTCTGTCTGATGGCATGAAGACAAACTTTTGTATATCCCCCTTAGCCTGTTCTGCGTCAAAAAAAGGACTTTGATTCCCCAGGGAAAATAATCTGAAGATAGTTGGAAACAGCAGCTTAAATCTCATAACTGCCTCTTGATATTCTCTGATTGTTGGGATAAATTCCCTTTTCTTCTGTCTGGTGTACAGTAAATAACCATTTTCTACAAACACTCTTCTGTCTCCATTTTTTTTAATAATTTGCCTGTCTAACACAGTTTTGATAGGACCAACTCTTTCTGCTGTTATGATTGCATTTTTAGTAATACAGGTCTTGGCTACTTACTCATGACCAGGTTTGGAGAATACATGCGGTGTGCCCTTTCAATTCACACATTCTGCTGTTGATATCAATCCAGTTAGTTATTTGTGTTTTCATAAAATTAATACAGTCTGTTCCATCCAGTTCTTCTGGTACAGCAGAAAACCTCAGGTTCTCTCTGTGTGCTCTGTCTTCTAACACTACCATTTTTTGAAACAGCTCTTCTTGAGCAGTCTTACAATCAGCTAGCCTTTTCTTCATTTCAGTTTCTGATTTTTACAGTTTTATCAGCTCATCTAAATAGCTGTTTAAAGCTTCTTCTGTTTTTTCCAGTCTTTTGTTATTTGAGTTGACGTACTCTTTCAGTGTTTCATTTATTTTAATCAGCTCTGAGCACGTTTGACTTATTTTTCCTCTAAATTACTGAAAGCATCTTATGTACCAAGGTTAGAGCATGAACTGTTTTTTGCTGAAGAGCTGCAGAATTCTTCTCAGTCAGTGTTTTTTTTTTCACTTTTTTTAGCTGATTTTCTTTCATGCTCTCTAACTTTCATATTTGCTGGCATCCAGGCAGCACACTTACTAGCCAGTAACTGTATTTTACTAAAACAGGTAGAATTAATGGCTCTTATTAATCAGTTTCTTTTTTTCACACTGGGAGAGCTGAAATTAAGTTGCTGATCATTCTTATTACTAGAAATAAGTTAATAAGTAATGCAGTCCAACAGATCTGGTGAATTTAACTTTAAGAGCTTTTCTGGTCTAGTCTATTGTCTGCAGTTCTTTGTAGACAGACTCTTAGTTGCCTGTAAATACCAATGCAACACAACTTATATCTGCCTTTGTTGGACAATTAACGAATGAAGAGTAGCTTAATTGACTAAGGCTGGATTCTTAACTCATTACATCTGAGTGATCTCTCCAGGTGCATCTGCAGTTAACTCCTACTGACAACACTAAGCATCAGATATTGCTTGTTCATATTTGCATCAATAATTCCAAAACCATGTTACATACAATAAATATTTCATCTTAAAGCTTACACAATGGCAAACTCAAGTGCATTAATATTTGACCTCTGTCTAGTGGAGGTAAATAGATGTTAAATGTTTGATGCTATTAATTTACACAGATATAATTTTCAATTTTTTCTAACTATCACAACAACCAAGTAATATAGATAGAACTTCTTAGCTTCATATGAAACCTCTCAACTAGATGAATAAAATGCTGCTGACAGTATGTGAGTAACTTGAGTGGTTGGTGAGATACTGTAAGTTGTTTACAAAATATTACAAATGTAATAGTTATATTTTACTGTTATTTATAAAATTCAGTTTAAGGCCTAGAACCTAAAGAATAGTACTACTATAAAAATAGTTTGTGCTGAAGAGTTTGCCATTTATACTTATTCAGGTATGATTGGAAGGGAACTGCAGTCTTGTATTGGTGGCGGAGGCTCCTGCTAGGTTTTCATTCGTTTCACAAGCCCGTGTTTGAACATTTACCCAGCGAGCAATTTATTGGTTTTTAGTGTGGATTTTTTGTTACATAGGGTTGCGACGAAGGTTTACCTCTCTTTTGGGAACCAACGAACAGTTATCACTTGATTTGGCCTGTTTAGGGCATTGGATTTAACCAGGATCCACAAGAACGGATGGTAGCGACGAATGTCAGCCTCTTACCAAGCTGGAGTTTCCTTTTAACAGGGCCACTGTGACTTTATTGTTTTTTCATAATTTTAGAAGGGTTTGTCCTTATCTATATTGTCATTTCCCTTTTGGATGCCAAGTCAAGGGATATCTACCTTTTTTTGCAACCTCGTGCAGCCTTTCCAGTGGTTGGTTCTTTATGATTTTCGAAAGTCTTCTGTTTTGGGGACTTTTACGGGGTGCTATCAGGTACTGTGTTTTATGTATTAATTCTTTACAATTTAGGGGACACCTCACAATTGTGGTTGCAGCATTGCCTGGAACTGACTTTCGAAAACACTCCATCTGGCTGTTTTCTGTGAACAGTCATGTAATTTGGCAGAGGCATTTCTTATATTTCGAATAACAGCTGTTTTTTGGTTGATGCCTATGCACCACGGGGACTGTTTGCCAACTTTTTTATAATCGAACATATTACCAAACCTTTTTTGGTTGGGTCTGATTAATGTGATTTTGCTATTCCATACATTCATGCAAGTTTTGTAATTGCTACTTAAAGGAGCATTGTTGTAAATTTTCAAGGCAATGCCTTCATACATCTATTTTTCACTATTGTCAACAATATCTATGCGAGTAACAAGCCCTTTTTACTAGGGAATCTATGTTATATTAGGGATTACAACAATTTTTGCCTTTTCGATATAGATTTGTATGACTAGGACTATCTGTGTTATATATGCCACTCTTTTTTGATTTTCACAATCATTGTTTGTGTTAAACTGTTTTTGACATCTCGTGGATAGTAAAAGACAGACCTACTTCATGGTTCCATCTTGATGGTGAGTTGGGGCATGGCTTTTTGAGTTATACAGTTGGACCAGACATTTTGTTACTATATTTTAGTTTATGTTAGATGTCCCTATCATATTCTTGATTAGCACATACTCCTCTTCATTAAATTTTATATAATCTAAATAGGGGACATATAGGTGGTGATTACCTGGGACCAATATGGATCTTATCACTAAATTGCAAAGTCTATCGGCTGACAGAAATCGATTTTCATGCTTTTTGATATAATATGGTATTAATATTACAATTTTTGGTGGCACTGTAATTTGTGTACATAATAACTTGGTTATTACCCATCTACCTGCTTAGTCTCCCATCCTAACCCAAAGCAACCATACCACTAGGTAATACTGTTGTAATCCTCACCTGCACTATTCTAGCCTACATTACATCCTACCACACAGCTACAGTCATATCCCCCAACCATTTCCACTGCACTCTCACTTCAGCTCTCCTCATACACCCACTGCATAATTTCATTACCCCAACCACAAACTACCTCCTCCCAGTACACCTACTCAATGACCAAACCCCCACCACATTTGAACACAAAATATCCATAAAATACAACAATTTGTTTTACTGCATATATAAAACATATTCTCAACTCTCTCTCTAAACTTGCTCTCAGTGGAGATGCACACCCCAATCCTGACCCCACAATCACCAACATCTCCACAAACCCCCTTCCAACCAACTCCCCATCACCCAAATCACAAGCAGCAAAAACCCAAATGACCTCATTATGCCTCTTAACATCAGAAGCATCTGTAATAAAATCCAAGACCTCCATGCCTACACAAGCCTCTACTCCCCTGACATCCTTATCCTAACCGAATCGTGTCTCAAACCTCACATCAAAAGTGAGGAGATACTCCCACCTGGATACAGCATACTCTCACCTGGATACAACATCCTCCGTAAAGACAGACTATCCAGAAAAGGAGGAGGTGTGACACTGTTGTACAAACACCACCTCAATATCCAAATTCTCACCAAATCAGCTCCCCAGTTTGACAAGGAAGAAATACTTTACACCACCCTCAAATTAAACCCTAAAAAATCAATCAACATTATAGGGTTCTGTTTCCCACTAGGCCAACATATACCTCCCCTTGAAAACCTACTAGACTGGGCCAATCTCTCCCTACCCCAAGAAACTAGCATCCTCGGGGACTTTAACATCAACTGGCTATCCTGCAATAGCAACCACCCAGCCCTCCACCTAAATCTCCATGGTTTATCTCAGCTAATACAACCCCCCACTAGGATCAATAAAAACCCCAATAACCACACCATTCTTGACTGGGTCTTAGTTAAAGCCCCTCACACTTACCTAGCAGGCTGTTTACCTGACTCCCTCAGTGACCACTCCCCAACCTTCCTACTAAAAAAATCATATTATTGATTTCAAACCAATTACCCACAGACATATTCGCAACAAAGCTAATTTTAACCCCAACTCCTTCACCTCCTCCCTCCAGAATGTAAACTGGTCACCTCTAAAGTACCTCAACCTAGACGAAGCAGTTCATTTCTTTACCAGTACCTTCCTTAACTCCCATGCTCCCTTGAGAAACACCAGAATCAGAACTAAGAGCTCCCCCCGGCTACAAAAAAAACACCAGGGGCCTTATGAAAACCAGGGATAAAACATGGGAACGCTGGCGCATAACTAAAAACCCCTCAGATAGGCAACTCTTCCTTGAACTACGTAACAAGGTCAAAAAGCAAGTAAAAGCAGACAAAGCCCTTTTCTATCAGATGTCCCTAAACTCCTCCCAAAACAATCACAAGCAATTCTGGTCCACAACTAACTCTATACTCTGCCCAGGAAAAGTAAGCACCCTCCTACCAACCACCCCTCTCTCCACCAGTAGCATTGCTGATTCCTTCAATAAACATTTCACAGAATCCATTCTATCCCTAAAAAAAACACTTCCCTACACTAATTCCCCCCTCGCCCAACCCAAAACCATCCCTCCCTACCTTCTTTCTCTCCACAGTACCCACCTCCTACATAAAAAGACTCCTGACAAAACTAAAACCCACAAAACTAGCAGCCGACTACCTGCCCGCTGAATACCTAAAGATAGCAGATGATGTCCTAGCTTATCCTATTTCCATATTAATCAACTGCTCTGTATCTGAATCCTATGTACCCATGCTATGGAAAATATCGCACACCATTCCCCTCCACAAAGGTGGCCCCTCCACTGACCTCTCCAACTACCGCCCCACTGCCATCCTCTCCTCCCTCGCCAAGATATTCGAAAAATGCATCAACTCACAGGTCTCCAAATTCCTCCTTAACAATAACCTCCTCTTCAATACCCAGCATGGTTTCAGACCACACCACAGCACTACAACTGCTCTCCTCTCCTTCATCAACACTATCCTCCATCACAAAAACAATGGCCTCCTCTCCTCTGCTATATTCTTGGATCAATCTAAAGCCTTTGACATTGCGTCAATCTACTACTAGCTGACCTCCCTTTCTCCACACCAGCCACAAACTGGTTCCACAGTTATCTACAAGGCTGCCAGCAATCAGTCATCTGGGACAACAATCTACCCACTCGTCACCCTGTTACTCTCGGGGTTCCCCAAGGCTCCATCTTTGGCCCCCTACTTTTCTCCCTTTTCATCAACAACCTGCACACTGCCACCAAACATGCCTCCCTCATACAGTATGTAGATGATTCCATCCTCATCTGCTCAGCCCCAACTCTAACAGAACTCCAACAGATCACCCAAGAATCTCTCTTCAGTTGAAAGCTGGCTATCTAATGCCCAGCTTCTCCTCAATCCAAATAAAACCAAACTCCTCATCTTTATCTAATTACTGTTTTAAAAAATTGTAGCAGTGTGTTTTACTTCTTATTTCTCAATGTTTGTAATTAGAGCTTCTACTCAATTGTACCTAATTTGCTCCTGTATTTCTCCATGTCATGATCACCTCTACTGTTTACATACCTTGACTGTTATTATTTACCATCTACCATGTCATTCTATGGAGCTTTTCTCCCTGGGCCTCTGCTGAAAAAGGACCTATGTTCAGTCTGAATTTCCCAGTAAATAAATAAATAAAAAATAAATAATAACTCCTATGGTTCCAGAAATATGAACATTTGTTTGAAATGCGAGGACATAATCTGGTTCTGTCAAAAGGCTTAGGCTCCACCTACTGGAAGTTACAGAGCAAACTTCTTGAGCTCCATTAGAGAGAAAGAGTTGTTACCTGTGGCCTGAAGACTGGGTTATTTCATAAAGAGATTTCAATACACAATACTGGATTTTATGGCTTTGTTGCCTTATTAATGAGCTCACATGTGGGAAGGTCTCAACCAGAGTTTTTTTTATTTTTTATTTTAGTTTTCCTCTTTATTGCTGTTTTTTTTTCTTCTTGGACTGGAATGTCATTTACTCAAACATCTACATTTACTGCAAGTTCCTAATACAATTATACTATATTCACTCTAGTATGCACTGATGCAGGCCATACTTTTGGGAAGACTCTCAAAGCAAAGAGTATGGGAGGTGGACCTCAGCCCATTACGAAATAAAGCTCTGCAGGGTAGTAGAAGTGAATGCTGCCTTGGCTCTGAAAGCTACACTTAAATTGTAGTGTTTGGGAAAAAAAGTGCAGAAAGAAGTTCAAGATGCAACTCGTGCAGTAACACCCTCGAGGAAGGCTATGGTGGCTGCAGTGGCTCTAATGGAATATGCTCAAATGTGTTTTGGGATACCTTTCCCATGTTCCAATTACCAGAAAGAGATACATTTAAACAAGACATTAGGCAATGGCCTGTTTACTGGCTAATCTTCCTTCATTTTTACAAAGAAGCCAAACACGTGATCAGCCTTTATGAATACTTTCACTATGTGAGATTAAAATCTCAGCTGTCTGTACACATCTAAGGTGTGGACTGTCCTTTCTCATTTGTCCTGAGGCTTTGAAAAGAAGATGAGTAAATTAACGGCTTGGTGATGGGACATCTCACAAAACGATTCAGGTATGATGTCTGGCCTTTTGTGCCATGAAAGATCCAACTCCAACCCTACTTGATCTCTTATCCTTTTCTAGAACTAATGGTACATCAAATACTTGGTTAAAGGAACTAAACCTTCATCAGCAGATAAGACACGTTGGTATGACAGAATTATATCGCGAATGTATCCCTTAACTTTGAAACAAACTCTGATTACATTTTAAGCAGAGTAGTACCTTTGCCACCTTTAAGGCAAACCTAGGTAATTGGATGGGCAGCCTCAAATTCTCTCCAAGTTTATCTTGTCTTGCCCTCCTTGAAGCTAGAGGAAAATTTTGAACAGGGTTTTCGGCTAGGCTTTAAATGGTCTGTAGACTGACTGGCTAGTACTTACATATGAACCTAAGGAAGAGTAAGTACGAAAAGATAGCCTACACTGACATAAAACTAATAAGGATTCCTTCTACATTAAGGCTCATTACTCTTAAAGTCTCCTAGCTGATGTAATATACACCAAAAATAGCCTCTTCCAAGACAAGGACTGGAGTGTAACACAACTAATTGGTTCAGAAGATGCACAAGTTAGTCTTTCTAGGATGTAGATCAGGTCCCAAGATGTCTAATAACGAACTGAACATTAATGTAGGTGATATTTCTAATGACTTGCACTTTATAAATACATCGAACAGGTTAACTTGCTTTAGTAGCAATGTACCTGTAGCGAGTCATGATGCCACTAGTCATTTGTATAAGTCTAGCTTTATTACAACTTTTAACAATGACAGTGACCAAGTCAAGTGTATTTTATACAAGAACTGGTACCTGCTGCATAAAGATAATTTGTTAAGAGAGAATAGGCCCCCACCCGTTAATTATTCACAAGAGAGAAGCCAACTTGAAATGTCTTCTCGAAGTTAAGAAACTGAGAGTTAATAATAGAATATGTGGCTCTTTCCCTTGTGGGGCTTGTAAGATGTGTAAACATGTAAAAACTAGTAGTATATTTGAAATAAAAGGTAGGAAATACCAGATCACACATAAACTTGACTGCAATTCTAAAAGTATTATCTATTTGGCTGTTTGTAAAAACTGTTGTGCGTTCTATGTAGGAAAAACTGACTGCAAATTTAGAGATAGAATTTATGAACACACCTATGCGGTCTCCAAGAACAAAGGTGACAATGCCTTAGTTAAGCACATCAACATCAAAGCTGGTCACTCCTTCCAATTTTTAGCAATTGACCAACTAGTGTATGACACTAGAGGGGGACCTACCTCACTATTACTAGAATGCCGTGAACTTGAATGGCAGTTGACATTAAATGCTTTCTCTTATCCTGGTCTCAACGACAACTGTAATATAGCTTGCCTATTGAAATTAAAGAGTTGTATGAGACAATGAAACCAGTTAAAAAGACCTGGTAGATTTTTATACAAGCTCACAATATTTCAATTTGTGTGAACTTGTATGTTTTATATCCATCAGCATATACATTAAAGTAGGACTACAGTTTTATTTTAACATCCTGTTATTTGTTAAAAACTACAGCAAAATGTTCTGTATGACAACTGTTTTGACCACTGGAAACAAACTTCATACTGTATCTAACTATTTAGTCAGTTTTTTAGCCTGTGTTGCTTTAAATGTTACTTATTTCCTTTTTAACTTAAAGAGTCTAGCTGATTGGCCAGTACAACTATATTGCCTTGAAGCGGACTTTTTAAAAGCCACCATACTGGTGTGCTTATTTCATTTCTGATGAAGTTACTCTTGCTGAGTGACGAAAACGTGTTTGCTTTTAAATAAACTTCTTATACGTTAAAAACAACTACATTATTTAGTGTTTTTCTGGACTTCTGCGAGTGGCTGCTGGAACTCTTTTTTCTGAACATACAGAACAGCAAATTTTTTTCCTAGGGAAAAAATCTGCTGTTCCAAAACACATACACACAACACAAGCACACCAAACAAACAGTAATCCGCACAAATACACCTAAACTCTTACACCTAACCCTACACTAAACTATACATACACCACTAACCTTAACCCTAAGGTCCGTCACTATCACTGTCACCTCACCCGTGCCCTAACCCTAACTGACCTACCCCGCCCTAACCCTCATGTCCACACAATCGCACACTTACCTGAACCTGACCCGTAACTTTCCACCACAACGCTGAAAATACCGAAGCAACAGAAGTGGACAACCAAATTCTTTCCCTCAGCGTTCGCTGAAAATGGGTTGATATTAGAACACTCGAAATTTTGAATGTTCGGTGTTCTAATATAGACCCGTTTTTTCTGTACCACATCATCAGAAAAAACGTCTGTTAGCAGTTCTACCATTTCAACTACATTTTCAGCAACTTTCACTCCAGGTACAGCAAAAGCTGAATTAGCCATGTTTTCTCCCTGTTCCTTCTGGCTGCATCTGCCCCTGAACAGGAAACAGAAATTCAGTATGTGTAACACTCTTCTCCCGACTACCAAGAGTAGGGGAAGTTCCCCAAAGTCCTGACCAAATTTTCCTTCCTAGTATAAATACCAGCTAAGGTCTCTCCTGAAAACAGGCTACTAGCCTAGTGCGAATAACCTGGTCAACAAAGGCTAGATAAATAAATAAATAAAATAAATTGTAAATTCTTCTTCCTTCAGTCTTCAGTTCATATTTTTCTAAGTTTCCAGCATTTGGTGATTTAGTTCAGCACCATTCACACTGACTTCTGGTAAAACCTTATTTATCATTATGTGTGTGTGTGTGTGTGTGTGTGTGTGTGTGTGTGTACACACACACACATACACACACACACATATATATATATATTTATATATATATATATATATATATTATATATACATATACATATACACACACACACACACACACACACACACACACACACACACACACACAAATGCACCCATGTATATTTTATATACAGTGGATATAAAAAGTGTACATACTCCTGTTAAAATGCAGGTTTTTGTGATATAAAAAAATGAGACCACAATAAATCATTTCAAAACTTTTCCCACCTTTAATGTGACCTATAACCTGTACAATTCAAGTGAAAAACAAATCTGGTAGAGAAAAATATATATATATAAAAAAAATGTACAATAAGCTGGTTGCTTAAGTGTGCATACCCTTAAACTAATACTTTGTTGAAGCACCTTATGATTTAATTACAGCATTCAGTCTTCTTGGGTACACACCTGCCATCAATTAAACAGACACTGACTAACCCCAAATAAAGTTCAGCTGTACTAGTAGGATTTTCCTGACATTTACTCAGTTGCCTGCTACAGCAAAAGCCATGGTTCGCAGAGAGCTTACAAAGCATGAAAGGGACCTCACTGTTGAAAGGTATCTGTCAGGAGAAGGGTACAAAAACATTTCCATGACATTGGACATACCATGGAACACAGTGAAGACAGTCATCAAAAAGTGGAGAATATATGGGACAAGAGTGACTTTGCAAAGAACTAGACGTCCCTCCAAAATTGATGAAAACTGGTCAGGGAGGTTGCCAAGAGACCTACATCAACACTGAAGGAGCTGCAGGAATTTCTGGCAAGTACTGCTTGTGTACTACATGTGACAACCATCTCCTGTATTCTACACATGTCTGGACTATAGGGTAGGGTTGCAAGACAGTTGCCTTTTCTTACACAGAAAAACATCCAGGCCCGGCTAAAATTTGCAAAATAATACATCAAGACTCCCAAAACCATGTGGGAAATTGTGTTATGGTTTGATGAAATCAAGGTTGAACTTTATGGCCACAATTCCAAAAGGTACATTTGGTGCAAAAACAACATTTCGCATCACTAAAAGAACACCATCCCCAAGGTGAAGCATGGTGGTGGCAGTATCATGCTTTGGGGTTGCTTTTCTTCATATGGAACTGGGGCTTTAGTCAAGGTGGAGGGAATTATGAATAGTTCCAAATATCTGCTAGAAAGATGAAGATGAAGAGGAATTTTACCTTCCAACACGACAATAACCCCAAGCATACATCCAAATCAACAAAAGAATGGCTTCACCAGAAGAAAATTAAAGTATTGGAATGGCCCAGCCAGAGCCCAGACCTAAATACAACAGATAATCTGTGCAGTGCCCTGATGGCTGTGCACAAGAGATGCCCTCGCAATCTGACAGGTTTGGAGAGGTTTTGCAAGGAAGAGTGGGCAAATATTCCCAAGTCAAGATGTGCCATGCTGATAGACTCCTACTCAAGAAGACTGAATGCTGTAATTAAATCAAAAGGTGCTTCAACAAAGTATTAGTTTAAGGATATGCACACTTATGTAACCAGTTTATTGTACATTTTTTATTTTTTTTTTATATTTTTCCCCCCAACAGATTTATTTGTTTTTCAATTGAATTGTACAGATTTGTAGGCCATATTAAAGATGGGAAAAGTTTTGAAATTATTTATTGTGGTCTCATTTTTTTATATCACAAAAATCTGGCATTCATGATTGGCAGTGGAGTTTTATGGTATCAAGTTGCCAACACAGTGTCCAACCTTTCACAGAAGGCACACACACACGCACACGCACACACTCACGCCTAGGGCCAATTTAGAGTGTCCAATCCACCTACAGCATGTCTTTGGGATGTGGCAGGAAACCGGAGCACCCAGACGAAACCCACGCAACCACAGGGAGGACATGCAGACGCCACACAGAAGGCACCTCAGCCAAGAATCGAACTGGAGAACCTCTTGCTGTGAGGCTGCAATATATATAATATATATATATATATATATATATATATATATATATATATATATATATATATATATATGTGTGTGTGTGTGTGTGTGTGTATAAATATATACATATATATTTATATAAATATATTTATATACACACACACACATATAGTAGACACAGATATATACACACACAAAGGGCAAAGTCAGCACTCATAACTGGTAAAAAAATATACCTTTAATGCACTAAACCACACATACACATGCATGCACATTATGCACACAGAAAAAGTAAACTATGTTTCAATGAAAGTTGGCTTCTTCAGTGCATTTTAATGTCAGGTGGCATAACAAATGCTTTAGGAAGACTGATTTCATGTACCATTTTATAATGTACTGAAGAAGACACGTTTTTTGGGAAAGTTGGGCTGGGTTTTTGTTTTTCTGTGGTGCAGTCCAAAAAAGGTACATTTATTATGGGTGATTTTTATACAACATAACAATAAACCCTATTGCTTCAGTAAACCTCCATAATGTTTTTTTTTCTGACACTGGCACACGCATACAAGCTTTTTATTTCTGAGACTTTCAAATATTGAATACATTAGGAATAAGCAGGTCATGTCATATACAGTTTATTCAAAGGTATGGAAGAATTTAATCACTAACCTTTTCCGTCTTCTTCTCCATGTCTTGGCTTTCGTGTTGTATCTGCAATCAGAAATGCCCCTTTAAATTAGACACAACACTGAGTACTATACATCAAATAACTAGGTTTAATTAAGAAAATTTAGAAGCAAACAAACTGGTTTAATAAGGAATGAGAACTATATGGCACACCATTAGAGGCAAGACATTTTCCTTATAAAATGGGCAAGTGGAATTACTTCTGCATCATTCATATCTGAAGACCAGTGAAAACCAGAATACCCGTCAAAGACTACTACCCTTTATCAACTTGTGTCACTCCACTCACAGAAAGATCATCTATCATAAAGATGTCTACTACCTGTATATAACAAAACACAGATCACAAAATAATCATGAATATGAACAGAGCAAGGAAACTTAAATGCTTCTCTTACAGATGACTTCCAGGATTGCATCTGGACTGTACAAGGCATTTTTGCTAGCTCTGGTCTCAGACTTGTTATTAGTGGTTAACTTGCTACTAAGCCTTAAATTATTTCCTGGAAACACTGTGGATATGTTTTCTTCATAAATGAGCATTGTACTGATAGATTTTCTGCCTTTTTTTCCAGAATGAAATATTCTCAGGAGCTGCTAAGGCATCTAATTAATCTCAGTGCAGTTCTGCATATATTTTGTAACTCTGTAATATACAAATACTTTAAAGCAATAAACTAAACAAAACTTAAACCCCAAAGGAGAGGAAAGTACAGTTGTGTACACGTATCATAAATGTAGATGTTCGAGTCTATTCACTGTTGCAGTCGTCACCTGTGGGTTATCCCTGCTGTGGCAGCCCTCGGCTCACCCGAATACCACAGTCAATGTTTTTCTGTGTTGGCTGCTGTCATTTGCTGTCTGACATCAAGTCGTCAGTGGTATAAAGGAAGGCAGCCAACGCCATTACATCACTTTTCCTGCCCTAACCAGTCAGAGGCCCCAGTAAATATGGTAAAGTGGTCCTGGTGGCTCAAAGCCACCGTTAGCAACTTATGTCTCCCTAAAGAAAGAAGATATAAGGGGGAAGGAGGGTGGGAAACCAGGACTGCAATAGTGAATGCACTTGAACATCTATATTTATGCTAAGTGTACACAACTGTACTATGTTCTTAGTGTTTCACTGTTGCAGTCATCACCTGTGGGAGGATTCCCAAAGCTGAGGAGAGGGGTGGTAGGATTAGTAAGAGACCTAGGAATGGGTCAGCATGCCCTGCAGAACTGCAGAGGCAAACCCTGCCCTAGCCTTAGAAAATTGAGGTAGGTGGTAATGCTTGGTAAAGGTATGGACAGAAGTTCAGGTGGCAGCTTCCAGGATGTCCCTGGTGGGAACTCCTCTGAGGAATGCTGTGGAAGTGGAGGCGGCCCTAGTGGAATGGATATGAATAGACTGGGGGGGGGGTTCCCATGCAATCTGTAGCAGAAATGGATACAGTGTGATATCCATTTGTAAATGGATTGTTTGGAAATGGGCTTCCCCTCTGCCCCTGGAGTAAAGCTGACAAGTAGTTGGTCTGTGTTCCTGAAGGGTTTAGTACGGTCCAGATAGTATCTGAGCTGTCTGTGCACGTTTAGTGAGTGCAGAATTCTTTCCCCCTTGTTTTGAGGGTTAGGAAAGAAGGTGGGTAGATGTATGGCCTTGGTTGAGAGTTACATTAGATACCACCTTGGGCAAAAAGGCAGGATTAGTCCTCAGGGAGACCCTGTCTGCATGGAAGATGATGCTCAATGGCCATCAGTGCCTGAAATTCTAAAACCTTTCTGGCTGAGGTGATAACTAGACAAAAAGCAGTCTTCCAGGAGAGATATCTTAGTTCTGCTGAAGCAGCAGGTTCAAAGGGTGGTAAAGTAAGTTTTTCCAAAACATAATTCAGGTCCCAGGCTGGAGTGGGTCGCCTTCTGGGAGATCTGATATAAGAAGCTCCTCTGAGGAATTGTTTAATCAAAGGATGGGAGAACAGGGTCTGTTCTGTATCAAAATGAGCTGAAATGACTGAGGCGTGGATTTTAGTAGAGAAGAAGGAGAGGCCACTATTAAGTAGCTCCGCTAGGTAGTTCAGAATAAGAGGGATGGAAGGTTGTGAAGTATTGCCCCCTCTGGACTGGCTCTATGAGCAGAATCTTTTCCATTTTCCTGTGTAAGATTTTCTGGTGCTGGGCCTTCTGGCCTCTGTGATAATGTCTAGGACCTGTTTGCTTAACAGGGGCCCCATGTTTGCCTTGAGAGTATTAGCCATACTGTTTATAGTTTGAGAGTCTGTAAGTCTCGGTGCAGCATCCCCCCCACCTGAGTTTAGAGGTTTGAAATTAGGGAAAGCTGCCTGGGAGGCTGCGCAGTAAGGGGTACCAATATTGTCTCGGCCAATCTGGAGCAATGAGGAAGGCCTTTGGTCTCTCCTTCCTTATTTTGATCAGTACCTTGGGAATAAGAGGCAGAGGAGGGAAAGCATACACAAAGATGGTGCTCCAAGGGAAGGTCAAGGCATCCACCTTCGATGCTAGGTGGTGGTACTCCCTGGTACAGAATTTTTTCAGTTGATGGTTGAGATGCGAAGCAAAGAGATCCACCTCTGGGGTTCCCCATGCCTGAGTGATTTGTAAAAAGTTTTTTTCTGCGGAGCTGCCATTCATGGGGGTCCAATAAGTTTCTGCTTAACTGGTCTGCCAGGGTGTTGCTGATCCCTGGCAAGTATTGGGCTATCAGGTGTGGTTCCATGGAAGAGACTGTCAGCCAGAGGTTCATGGCTAGCCTGCACAGAGGATAAGATTGGGTCCCTCCCTATTTGTTGATGTACCACATTAGTATTGGTGTTGCCTGTTTTGATAAGGAGAACCCCTGGCTTGAGGTGGGTTTTGAAGGATGCCAGAGCCTTTTGTACTGCCATCATTTCCTTCTGGTTGATGTGTAAGGGAAGGTGCTGGGCATCCCAAAGACCTTGCGTGCACCTGCCTTCTAGGTGAGTGTCCCAAGCTATGTCTGAGGCGTCAGTGGTAATGGTCTGCCCGGCTGGGTGAAGGAAAGACTCTTGTTCTGGGCACAGGCCCCTGCCCACCAGAGAAACTCGGCCCTTATACAGGGGATCAGAGGTAGAGAGGTCTATAAAGGTTGTGAGTGCTGACACCAAAGGTTCTTTAGGTGCAACTGTAGTTTTCTCATATGAAGCCTGGCCAAAGGAATTAGAAGGATGCAAGATGCCATGTACCCCCAAGGCTTGCAGGAACTTCCCCACAGTGAGGTGACTTCTGGAAGCCAGCTGTGTAAAGTAGACAGGCAGGAAGCTCTGCTTTTCTAGGGATAAGAAGGCCATTTGGGATGCTGTGTCCTGCAGTGCTCCCAAGAAAATTATCTTCCTGGAGGGTGTTTGCCTTGATTTCTTCTTGTTGACGGTTACCCTAAGGAGGTTAGGAGGGTTTTGACAAAGAGGAGGCCCTTGAGGAGCTTTTCTTTGCAATCTGCCTGAATGAGGCAGTCATCCAGATAAGGGTAAATTTGCATAGTTTTCTGTCTGCAAAAGGCTATGGCCAGGGCTAAGCATTTGATGAATACCTGGGAGCAGTAGATAAGCCAAAGGGTGGTGCAGAGAACTGAAAGTGTTGTGAGCCTGCTCTGAAGCGAAGGAATTTTCTGCAGGATTCCCTTATGGGGATGTGGAGGTAGGTGTCTTTTAGATCTAGGGTAACTAACCACTCATTTTTTGTCAGCACAGGCAGCAGCTGTTGCAAAGTTAGCATTTTGAATTTGGGGACCACCAGGAAGGTGTTCAGAATGGATCAATCCAGGATGGGGTGCTAAGTGCCCTCTTTTCTGGGGACAAGGAATAGTCTGGAATAAAAGCCTTTGCCTGCTTGATCTGAGGGGACAGGTTCTACTGCCCCTTGGGAAATGAGAGTTTGGACTTGTTTCAATGCCTCTGCCCACTGATTTGGAGGCAAGTCTGGGTACCCTCTTGGAATTGGGAGTTCACTGAAGAATTTGTATCCCTGAAAAATGATCTTTAAGATCCATTGGTCCTTTGTTACAGAAAGGCAATTTTCTTTGCAGAGGGAGAGCCTTCCTCCTAGTTTTTGGTGAGTGAAAAGAGGGCAGAGGGTGGAGATGGACTCATTGAGAGTTTCTGCCATAGAGGGATGGCTTAGAACTCCCTGCCTTTGGAGCGCAAGAGGTCCACTGTTTGGTTCTCTGCTGTCCCTGGGATAGGAGTCTGGGTGGTCTGTCCCTGAGGGGCTTACCTTGCTCCTGTCTGCTAGGTGCAGGAAATGACCAGTGCTTAGAGGGAAAATTCCTGCTGAACCTAGGAGGTTGTACCTGAAAGAAATCTTTTACTGTTTGCATAGATTTTGCTTTGTCTTCCATCTTTTTAAGCACCTCTTCTGCTTTTGCTCCAGATAAGCTGTCCTCATCCAAGGGTGCATCCAGTAACTTAGATTTGACATGATCAGGGAGAGGTTGTTCCTTCAACCATGCATGTCTCCTAATAACAGATCCTGATACTGCTGCCCTGCTTGAGGCTTCTAGAGCTTCATATCCACAGTGTAATGAGTGTTTAGCCACTTGACAAGTAGAGTGCAGTAAATCTGCTAACTTTTGAAATGGCACAGTCAGGAAAGGTTGAAATGTTTTGCTTTAATAGTTCCAAAGTGTGTTGCTGATATTTTAACACGTGGAACTGACAGCTTAGCTAAGGTTGCAGAGGTGTATACTTTTTTACCCCATCTGTCCAGAGCTCTGGAATCCTTGTCAGAGGGAGTAGGATTCTTGGCAGAACTAGCCTTAGCTCCTTTTGGTCCCCGTGTAATGACTTCTGGGTCTACAGCAGGATTTCTGTACAGGTATTTGTAAGAATCTGGCACTCCGTAATACCTGTCAGGCTTTTTGGAAGCAGGTGGGAGGGAGTCAGGAGCTAAGCTGGATTCATGGAAGACATCATCAACCACCTCTAAGATTGGTGGAATGGCCAAAGGTCTGTGCTGGGGCAGGTCTAGAAACCCTCTGAGCCTTTTCTTAGACTGAGGGAAGTCTTGGGATTCCCAGTTGAAATGTTCCCTGAGGGTGTGAAGGGTTTCTCCAAAGGAAAGATCTTCTGGAGGGGAGGCAGAAGGAATGGATTCCTCTGCATCTAATCCTCATAAGCAGTCAGAGGTTGTTGTTCCTCTTCAAAATCTGAATAATCAGACTCCTCAGAATCCTGTTCTGTCAGTGTTTCAGGAGAAATATCTCTTTTCCTTTTAGAAGATGTGGCCTGACTACCCCCGATAAGGGCCTCCGCCATTTTAAGCATTTAAGCTTGGAGTGGTGGAGCAGGAGTAAAATGGTGGTTAGAGGTAGTTTTCTTAGGAGTGGCCTTGCCTCTAGGCCTAAGAGTATCCATCGGTCTGAGAGAAACGGTAGTCGGGGTAGAAGACATTGTTTTTTGTCTAGAATCAGTAGTGTGAAAGATCTCCTCAAAAGCCAGTGCCTGCGTCGCTGCTCCAGACCCAACCAAGGCAGAGACAATTAAAGGCTCGGAAGACGAAGTAGATTTCTGTGGCATACCGGACTTCGAAAGGGTCTCAATAGAGACCAGCGAAGGTAATGAACCGGGCATCAGGGGCTGCGAATGTGCCCCAGTGAATTCCGGAGAAATTACCTGCTTAGCCTTCTGTGGTCTGTCTCTATCTTTATCCTTACATTTTTTCAGAATGTCTACAGATTGTTGGCTGGCGGGCGCCATTTCGGAATGCAAAAATGGAAGACAAAAATACCTGGCTACAATAACAGCTCTACGATGAATGCTTCTCACATTAAAGAGGGCACAGAATCGGCAATGGGGGACATCGTGATCTAGGCCTAAACAAGTGATGCTGTATGAATGGAAGTCTTGGTGTGGTATTTGCTTTCCACAGGCAAGACAACTGTTAACTTTTTCGGACATTGGTTAGTGCAAGAAAAAAGGATCCCCAATGGGGTACTTAGCTTTAGACGTTTTCAGCTGTAATTCAAACTCTGGTAGTGACCGACTGGCACACTGGTGATCTGCTTCTGCTATGGGTCAACGGCAAGAAAGACTGATGTAATGGTGTTGGCTGCCTTCCTTTACAGCACTGACTACCTGACGTCAGACAGCAAGCGACAGCAGCCAATGAAGAAAAACACTGACTCTGGTATTTGGGCCGGCCGAAGCCTATCATAGTAGGGATAACCCAGAGGGGATGACTGTAACAGTGAAACATGAAGAACATTATTCAAAACTAGATGTCAGAATACCTTTTATATAAATCTCAGTCAGACATTAACTTTCCCTTGAATAATTTGAGGGAAACACTACTGCGACTTGCTATCAAAGAATGTCTGAACAACTCAAGAGATTATTTCAGATTTTGTTGACCTAGTCAAAAGGGTTGAAGAGATATAAAAAAAGAAGTTATGTCTTATTATAACATTCCATCTGTGTTGTTGATCTTCATTTACTTATTACCGGTGGGTTATTGGTTCCATCCTCGAAACCGAGCCGGCCAATATCAAGCTCGCATCAGCCAAAAACTCTCGAGCCAAGGTCCTACCCAGAATGCTCTGCTCCTTGTTACCTCAGACTGAGTTTGCAAGTTGATAGATAAAAGTACAGGCTACCTCTGGTCATAACAGACCTACAAGAAAGGAGTATGTGAGATCAACCAAGAACCTCCAGAAGGGGGACGGAGGGTCGGAAGTAAAGAATGAACCAAGATCAACAACACAGATGGAAAGTTATGGTAAGACATAACTTCTTTATCTGATGTTGTTAATCTTCGTTCATTCCTTACTAATGGGACAGAGTCCCCAGCTACCTGTATTCCTGGGTGGCCCCATGGAAGGTCATTCCTCAGCACCATGAAGCCAAAGGAAGCTCTACCTCTGACGGCCAAGTCCAATTTGTAATGAAGAATAAAGGTATGAGGTTTGGCCCAAGTAGCAGCTGAGCAAATATCATTGAGGGAAGCTTTAGCATGGAAAGCTGCTGAAGTTGCCATAGATCTTGTAGAATGTGCTTTGACTCTATGAGGCAAGGTGAGATTGTTTTTGTTGTAGATAAAGGTGATACAATGTCTCAACCATGAAGCCAATGTAACTTTTGATACAGGATGACCCCGTCTAGGTCCAGAAAAAGCCAGAAACAGTGTGCCTGTTTTACAGGTAGAATTTGTTCTGTTCAGACAAAATCGTATTTGCCTATGAACATCTAAGGAGTGCAGGCAATACTCTCCCTTGTTAGAATGGTTAGGAAAGAACACTGGGAGATCAATAAACTGGTTGATAGATCACTCTGACACCACTTTTGGTAAAAAGGTAGAGTTGGTTCTCAGTGATACTCTATCCTTATGGAAGATAAGATAGGGAGGTTTGATGCATAACGCTTGAAGTTCTGACAATCGCCTGGCCGATGTGATTGCAATCAGAAACAAAGTTTTCCAAGAGAGATATCTTACATCACAAGAAGACACAGGTTCAAAGGGTGGAGTTGTTAAAGCTTGCAGAACCAAAGCCAAATCCCAAGGCTGTACGGGTTCTCTAAAGGGAGGTTTTAGGTGGATAACCCTTTTCAAGAAAGTCTTACAGAGTTTGTGTGACATAAATGAAGAATCTTGAATACCAATATGAAAATTTGAAATGGCAGCTAAATGTACATGGATAGTAGATGCAGACACCCCAGAGTGGAAAAGATGTGATAAATAATCCAATACCACCGAGACTGGGGCTGACAAAGGGTCTCTTTTTTTTATCTGCTGCCCATAGAGAGAACCTCTTACATTTATTAAGATAGATTAGTCTGGTGGACGATTTATGAGATGCAATAAGAATATTGTGCACAGGGGACGAAAGGTTTTCATGCCTGGCAATCATAGGAAGTGGAGAAACCAAGCTGTCAGTTTCAGGGATCCTAGATTGGGGTGAATCAGACCCTGCGGACGGGAGATCAACATTGGGGATAGATTGAGGATCCATGGTTGATCTAGCAGGTGAAGCCAGCGAAAGGGAAACAAGACTTGCTGAGGTCAATACGGAGCTATGAGGATCACTTTGCTCTTCAACTGTCATGCTTTCTTTGGAAATTGGGAGATGAGGGGGAGAGGAGGATAGGCACAAAGAAGACCTGAGGGCCAAGCGTGGACTAGAGCATCCCTTGGTGACTGTCCCCGAGGGGGGACCAGGGCAAAGTAGTTGCTGCACTTGTAGTTGGTTGGGGAGGCAAATAGGTCGCAGCAAGGCTGGCCCCAGCGGTTGAAGATTTTTGCTGCTATCAGAGGACTGAGGGACCACTCATGAGGTTGTAGAATGCACCTGCTCAATTTGTCCGCTATCACGTTGGAGCTCCTGGGAATGTGCATTGCAATCAGAAAGTGGTTGTGAGCTAACGCCCATTGCCATATTCTCAAGGCCTCTCGGCATAACTGGTAAGATCTGGTGCCCCCTTGTTTGATGATGTACCAGGCCACTGACATGTTGCCTGATTGGAATGCAAAAGCCCCTGACGGAAAGATGGAGTGAAATGTTTGCCACACTAGAAGCACCGCTGTCAGTTCCAGGACACTGATATGCAAAAGGGCCTCTATCTCTGACCAGGTGCCTTGGACCGAGTTTCCCTGACATAGCCCCCCACCCCATCAGGGAGGCATCCGTGGTCACTGTGGCTATCTGTTGATGGGGGTTGAAAGGGTGAGACCATTGTTGGGGATTTCAAGACGTCCACAAGAGTAAATCTTGCTTGCATCTCTGAGTTACACTTACTTGAAAAGACAAAGGATGTTATAGAGGGTACCAGTGAGTGAGAAGTAGCCACTGAAGAAGTTGCACGTGGAATCTAGCTAGAGGAACAATGGTAATCGAAGCTGCCATTGACCCCAATAGCTGAAGTACAGATCGAGCTGGGGATTTGTGGTGACAGAGCAGTGGTTGAACTTGTTGTCCTTTTTTTGAAAATTTCTTTTTATTGTATTTTCCACAAATACAAAATAAAAATATGAGCACAAAATAATACAGACAATACAGCATGTATTACATAGATGAGTAAAGGTAACCACACTTTCCAGAGAAAAAACATTTAAACATTTATAAGAAACCTTGAGGCTAGTAATTGACATGGTTACAACATATCTAGGGATTACAGTAGAGCAGAGTTATGGTAAAACATTGAGTAGTGGGTTAGTATATGCAGGGTACCTTTAATTGTCCAGAATGGAAGAAAAAGAAAGAGAAACAAAAAGAATAAAAAAAAAACTTAAAAACTTATAAAAAACTAATCATATATTTACAGTATGTACAATGTTGGAAACTATCTTTTTGTTAATATCCCAGAAAAAGAAGTTATGTCTTACCACAACGTTCCATCTGTATTGTTGATCCTCGTTCAGTCATTACGCATGGGTATCGGTTCCGAGCTCGGAACCAAACCAGACATTTTCCAAGCTCGTGTCAGCTTCAAACTCTCGAGCTAAACTCTTACCCACAATCCCCCTCTCCCTGTTACCTCAGATTGAGTTTGCAAGTTAAAGAAGGTAGAGGCTACCTCTGGTCAAATAACCTAAGAAAACTGGATGGTGAGATCCACTAGAAACCACAGGAGGGGGAAGGAGGGAGGGTCGTAATGACTGAACGAGGATCAACAATACAGATGGAACGTTATGGTAAGACATAACTTCTTTATCTGATATTGTTAATCCTCGTTCATTCCTTACGCATGGGACAGAGTCCCCAGCTACCTCTATTCCTGGGAGGCTCTCATGGAAGGACATTCCTGTGCACCATAGAACAGAAAAATGCTCTTCCCCTGGAGGCCAAATCCAATTCGTAATGATTGATGACGGTATGAGGCGTAGCCCAAGTTGCAGCTGCACAGATGTCATGTAAAGAAGCTCTGGCATGGAAGGCAGCAGAAGTTGCCATTGACCTTGTTGAATGAACTTTCATGGTAGTAGGCAATGAGATATCACGTTGTGTGTAAATAAAGGTCACACAGTCCTTCAACCATCTAGCTAATGCGACCTTAGCAACAGCAGATCCTAATCTAGATCCAGAAAAGGCCAGAAATAACTGGTCAGATTTACGAAAGGGTTTAGTCCTGTTTAAGTAAAAATGGATTTGCCTGTGTATATCTAGGGTATGTGGGCAATGCTCTTCTCTGTTTGAATGGTTGGGAAAGAAAACTGCCAATTCAATGGCTTGATTAATGGACATTTCAGAGATCACTTTAGGCAGAAATGATGGATTAGTTCTCAGAGACACTCTATCTCTATGAAAAATCAAATATGGACTCTTGATACATAAAGCTTGAAGTTCAGAAATACGTCTGGCAGAAGTAATAGCGACCAAAAACAAGGTTTTCCATGACAAATACTTGAGGTCGCAAGAAGAGGCTGGTTCGAAAGGTGCCATTGTCAGAACTTGTAGAACTAATGATAAATCCCATGGTTGAATAGGTTCTCTAAAAGGTGGCTTCAGATGATTCACACCTTTTATGAAGGTCTTGCACAATTTATGGGACATAAGAGAGGAATCTTGGACACCCTCATGACAATTAGAAATTGCAGCCAAATGAACTCTAATGGTTGAGGCCGATAGACCCGACTGAAACAGGTTGGCCAGATAGTCTAGTATTATCGACACTGGTGCTGAAAAGGGGTCTACTTTTTATCTTTCAGCCAACAGGTAAATCTTTTCCACTTGCTCAGATAAGTAATTCTAGTGGAAGACTTATGAGAAGCAATGAGAATATCACGTACTGGTAAAGAAAGATCATTCTGCCTGGCAATCAAGGGAACTGAAGTAGCCAAGCCATTAGCTTCAGGTTGTTCAGGTTGGGATGAATCAGGTTCTGTGGCTGTGAGATCAACTCTGGGATTGGATGGAGAATCTATGGTCGATCTAGTAGGTGAGGCCAAAGGAATGGGAACCAAATCTGTCAGGGCCAGTATGTTGCTATGAGGATTACCTTGCTCATCAACCGCCGGGCTTTCTTCAGAAACTGGGGAATGAGAGGAAAGAGTGGAAATGCGTAGAGAAGACCTGAGGGCCAGTCGTGGACTAGAGCGTCCCTGGGTGACTGTCCTAGAGGGGGAATCAGGGCGAAGTAGTTGCTGCATTTGTAGTTGGTCGGGGATGCAAAGAGGCTGCAGCAAGGACGGCCCCAGCGGTGGAAGATCTCCGCCGCTATCAAGGGATTCAGGGACCACTCGTGAGGTTGAAGAATGCACCTGCTGAGTCTGTCTACTATCATGCTGGAACTCCCGGGAATGTGCGTTGCTAGAAAAAAATGTTTGGTAGCCATTGCCCATTGCCATATCCTCATGGCCTCTCAACAAAGGGGGTAAGATTTGGTTCCACCTTGCTTGTTGATGTACCAGACCACCGCCATGTTGTCTGATTAAATCGCAGTTGTCCCAGATGGCAACAGGGGATGGAATGCTTGCAACGCCAGAAGCACTGCCCACAGCTCTAGAACATTTATATGCATTTGGGCCTCCAGTTGGGACCAAGTGCCTTGGACTGTCTGTCCCTGACATAGCCCCCCCACCCCATCAGTGAGGCGTCCGTGGTCACTGTGGCCTTGGGTTGCTAGGGGGAGAAGGGGCAAGACCATTGTGAGAGATTGTGTGTCATCCATCAATTTAAATCCTGTTTGCACCTGTGGGTTACTCGAATCATGGCTGAAAGAGGATGCTGAAAATGATACCAATGGGTGAGCAGTAGCCATTGTAGAAGCCTCATGTGAAACCTGGCCAGGGGAACAATGGTGATGGAGGCTGCCATGGAACCCAACAGCTGTAGAACTGAGTGAGCAGTGGATTTTTCCTTTGAAAGGATTGGAATTAGTTGTTGCTTTATCCTTAAAATTCTGAGCTCTGGAATAGCAGCTCTGCAGTTTTTTGTGTCCAAGATAACCCCTATGAATTCTGTCGACTGAGATGGGATGAGATTGGATTTCTGCCAGTTTATGGTTATGCCTAGCCTTTGAGTAGCGATGCGAGAGTATGCCAGGGCTTTTTCCAGTAGATGTCTGGTGGGGGCGGAAATGAGCCAGTCGTCTAGGTATGGAAACACCTGGAATCCTTGAAGTTGCAAGTGAGCTGTGACAAATGCCATGCACTTTGTGAACACTCTGGGGGCTGTAGAGAGTCCGAAGGGCAGTACTCTGAACTGGTAGTGACTGGCTCCCGCATGGAAGTGCAGAAATCTTCTTGATGGCCTGTCCACCTTTATGTGGTAGTACGCATCTTGAGGATCTATAGAGCACATCCAATCGTCTTTTTCCAAAAGCGGGAGGATAGACTGTATTCTGACCATCCGGAATTGTTTCCACAATCTCTTTGATTATTGTATTCAGTTGGGTTTGATCAAACACTTCAGGTACCCCTCTTATAATTATATTGTTCCTTCTGCTTCTTGCTTCAAGGTCCATCATTTTTGATTGGAGTTCTCTTATGGTCTGTTTGTTGGTTTTAATCGTAGTCTTCAGGGTTTTGATTTCAGATGTGTTTTCCTCTGTCTTAGTTTCATTTAAGGTTAGTCCTGCCGCAATTTGTTCAATGGTGTTTTCCACAGAACTAAGCTTTTCAGAAAACTCATGAATGTCATTCTGGAGTGGTTGTAGTGCTGTTTTTATATCTTCTACTGAGTATGAATTTTCATTTTTTGCTCTCAAAAAACTTTATTAGTTACCTGTTGTGACTTACATGTTTTCTGTCTCTTGCTTGCTGTGTCCTTTTTAGGAGTCACAATTGCAGATAATTTTGATTTGGACGTTTGTATTTCCATTAGTTCCTTACTTCGATCCTGGGTGCTAGTCATAGTGATTTTTCTTTTTGTTTTGAAGTCTTTTTCAGATGCTGCTGAGCTGTAAAATTGAGCAGGCCTTGCCACATGGTCCCAGTAACTGCTACCCTGCTGGCTTAGAAGGTACTTTAAAAGTTCAAAATTAGCTTTATATTTTTAGATAAAGCTGTTTCCTTGCTTCTTAGTTGTTGTTTGTGCCGGGGATGTGCAGGTTTTACCTTTTGGACATAGGATGCTTAGGCTTTGTTGCAGACTGAATTTTTAATTGATGGAGCTGTAGCTTAATGCATGTCTAGTTGTCAGCAGCCATCTTGGAATGAACTTGTTGTCTTATTCTCTCAAGTCTGTGTTCTGGAAGGGATGCTGTGCAATTTCTCGTGTCCAACAGTACCCCTATAAATTCCAAAGACTGAGTTGGGAGCTGTTAAGAGTACACTGTAGGGCTTCTTCCAGTAGACACTTGGTGGGGGTGGTAAGGAGCCAGTCGTCTAAATATGGAAACGCCTGGAATCCCTGAAGTCGCAAGTGAACGATAACCGCTGCCATGCATTTTGTGAACACTCTGGGGGCTGTAGAGAGACCGAAGGGCAGGGCTCGAAACTGGTAGTGACTGGCTCCTATACAGAAGTGGAGGTATCTTCTTGAGAGTTTGTCCATTTTTATGTGGTAATACACATCTTGAAGATCTGCACATCCAATCGTCTTCTTCCAGAAGAGGATGGACAGACTGAACCGTGACCATCCACAATTTCTCTGTTTTTTACAAATTTGTTTAGTGTACCGAGATCCAGAATTGGTCTCCAGTCCACTGTCTTTTTTAGCACTAAAAAGAACCTTGAATAAAATCCGGATCCTATCTGGTCTGGGGGGACCGTCTGGATGACTCTTTTTTTTGTAGCAGCTTTTTGATTTTGCGTGCTTCTGTTTCTCTTTGACCAGGTGGAACATTGGGTAACACTCTTGATAAGACTGGGCAAAGATGGAAGGGGATGTGATAGCCTCTGGATATAATCCATTGTACCCAAGAGTCAGTTATCTTTTGCCAGGCAGTGAGGTGTAAGGAGAAATGACCTCCGACCGCTTCCAGAGGTGAGCAGTTGGGCAACGCTTCAGGAGCACTGAGGGTTGGCCAGAGAAAGAATCTCTGGAACCCCGGTTTCGCGGGCCACTTCTGCCACAAAAGGGGCATCTTCCATTGGAGAGTCCCCCTCTGCCTCTAGGGGAAAACTCGGCACAAGCATCCCGGAAAGAACCCTGTGATTTCTTGTGCCAGATCTTTCTGCTCCTCTGATTTCTGGAATAGAATTGCTGAGGAGTGGAGTGTCCGACACCAATGGCAGACAAGGTCTTGCCATCTTGTTGGCACCATGCCAGAGTATCCTTGAATTTAGGGCCAAACAAAGAAGCGGCCTCTATGGGGGCATTCATGAAGGAAGCCTTAAAGGAGTCCGCAAAGTCACAAAGGTGCATCCAAGCATGTCGTCTGGCGACTATACCTGCGCCTGCCACTCTAGCCGCCCCTTCTGTTGTGTGAGAAATAAAATGCATCGAAGAGTTGGAAATGGACTCTAGGGTGGCTATCTGAGAAACCACATTATCATGGACTTCGTCAGAAACAGCTCCTGCCAAGGTTTCAGAGAGCTGGTTGATAAGATTTCGCTGAAGCCTGGTAAAATGTGCCAAATAATTCAAAGACCTTATGGCGATGGTCGATGAAGCAAACACACGCTTCTCCAATCTGTCAATCGCCCAGGTCTCCTTGTTGGGCAGATGGACAGTTTGGCTCTCTTCTGCCAAATCCATCTTAGTAGAAGCTGCCACCACCATAGCATCTACTGGAAGACCACGTGACCAGTGAGGGTGCTCAGCAGGGGGTGATAATATTTTATCTGGCCTCTTAGGTATCGCTTCCATGGTATCTGGAGCCTTCCATGCACGCTGCACGATGATCTGGATGAGCTCTTCGGCAGGCAGGGTGACCCAGGAGGTAGGGGGCCAGGCAATAAAAGCCTGCAGGAATACGGATTACTCAGAGAAAGGATTAGAGGGCTTCCAGTCACCCCTTTGTCTATGGATCTCGAGGATATCACCAAAGGACACCTCAGAGGGAACCCTTCCTTGTCATCAAAATGCATCTTCAGTCAATGACTCCTCAGTGGAGTCCATGTGCTTCCTCTTACACGATGCTTTGTGGGGTGCTTCCTCAGTGGGAGGTTCTGGGGAAGACTGCAAAGAGGGGGTCTCCTGAGGAGGAGAGACCTGAGGCTCTTGTGCCCGGTGTCTGGGGGTTGAAGCTTGCAGCTGTTGCAGCACAGAAAGGGGACAGGACTCCAACAAATGAGCTTTGCCAGTGGAGGCAAGTGCCCTCTCCATGGCCTGGAAGGCTGGCCCGTCCAAGGAGGGATGGGAGCCCGGAATAGAGCACAACAACCTTGGAAATGGGGTCACACCGCGCTCCAATGACCCCGCCCCAGACCAGGAGTCTTAAGAGGACCGGGAAAGTACAGTTGTGTACACTTACCATAAATGTAGATGTTCCAGTGTATTCACTGTTGCAATCATTACATTTGGGTAATCCTGCTGGCAGGTTGCCCTCAGTCGGCCTGAATTCCAAAGTCTTGGCTGCTATCGCCCCCTTCCCTGATGTCAGGTCATCAGGGGTATAAAAGAAGCAGCCAATGCCATTTTCTTCAGTTTTTCTTACCCAGATGTCAGGTGCCCCCTAAAAGGGTAGCCAAAATTTATATATATATATATATATATATATATATATATCTATATATCTATATATATATATATATATATATATATATATATATATATATATATATATATATATATATAAATACATGCACCGATATACACTTTATCTTCATCTACAAGCAAATACACAACATAGGTTGTATGAATCAGAGAAGGAAAGATAAGTTCCAGTAGAAAAAAGGGGGATGGCGGGTGGATAACCTGGACTGCAACAGTGAATACACTCGAACATCTACATTTATGTTAAGTGTACACAACTGTACTATGTTCTTCATGTTTCACTGTTGCAGTCATTACATTCGGGTAGAGTCCTAAAGCTTATGGTTGGGAGGCTGGATCTAAACAGCATTAGGAGCAGTGATGAGGCCTTGCAGAACTGTAGTGGCAAAGCCTGCCCTGGATTTAGAGTAGAGTGGCAGATGATAGTGCTTGGTAAAGGTGTGCACTGAACTCCAAGTATCAGCCTCTAAAATGTCTTTGGTTGGTACTCCCCTGAGAAAGGCTGCTGAAGTGGCTGCAGCTCTGGTTGAATGTGGTCTAATGCCCTTAGGCACTGGCTTGCCATGATGAAAATAGCAGAAACGAATGCAGTGGCCTATCCACTTTGAAATAGTCTGCTTTGAGATAGCCTTTCCTTGTGATCCTGCAGCATATGCCACTAGTAATTGCTCTGTCTTCCTGAAAACTTTGGTTCTGTCCAAGTAGAATCTAAGCTGTCTGTGTACGCCCAAAGAATGCAGAATTCTCTCCCCCTTGTTCTGTGGATTTGGATAAAAAGTTGGCAGATGAATAGTTTGGTTAAGAGCCACACTGGACACCACCTTAGGCATAAATGTTGGGTTTGTCCTCAGAGAAACCTGTCTGGATAAAACATGATGAAAGGTTCCACAGCTATGAGTGCCTGTAGCTCTGAAACTCATCTTGCAGAAGTTATTGCTATGAGCAGAGCTGTTTTCCAAGATAAAAACTTTATATCAGCAGTAGCAGCTGGCTCAAAAGGAGGCAGGGTGAGTTTTTCCAAGACATAGTTGAGGTCCCATGCAGGTATTGGTGTTCTCCTCGGAGGCCTTAAATTTTTGGCTCCTCTGAGATACTGCTTTAATAAAGGATGAGAAAAGAATGGTGGCTCTGTATTGTAATGAGCCGAAATGGCAGCGGCATGAATTTTAACTGATGAAAAAGATAGGCCTTTGTCCAGCATCTCAGTTAAGTATTGCAAAATCTGAGGAATATGTGGTACAGCTGTATCAGTTCCTTGTGCCTGGTTCCAATCACAGAATATCTTCCATTTTCCAGCATAAGATTTTCTAGTACTAGGCCTTCTGGCGTCCAAAATTACATCCATCACAGCTTTACTGAGACGTGTGTTTTGTATGATTACATTATCCGCCATGCTGCCAGGTTTAAATTCCTGAGTTGGCTGTGCAAGATCTGATTGTTTTACTGGGACAGTAGATGGGGTATTTCAGGTAAGGTCCAAGCTGGGCATTGAGACAAGTTCCTTAGGATTGGAAACCAGTACTGGCAGGGCCAGTCTGGGGCAATCAGTATCATCTTTGGCTTCTCCTGTCTGACCTTTAGGAGTACCTTGGGGAGGAGAGGTAGTGGAGGAAAGGCATATACTGATGGGGTGTCCACTTTGCATGCTTGTCTGTGAAAAGTCCTTGTGCAGAATCTTTTTAGTTGGTAGTTGTGAGGGGAGGCAAATAGATCTACGTCTGGGCATCCCCATTTCCTTGTTATCATGCTGAAGACTTGTGGATCCAGGTGCCACTCGTGGGGATCCATGAGGTTTCTGCTTAGTTCGTCTGCCAGAGTATTTTCCTTTCCTGGCAGGAATCGTGCCTGCAGATTACTTGGTAAGTCAATGCTGTGTCCCACAAAGTCATGGCTAGCCTGCAAAGGGGTAAGAATGCATGCCCCCTGCTTGTTTATATACCACATGACCGTGGTGTTGTCTGTCTTTATCAGTAGTTGTCCCGGATGAAGTAGGTCCTTGAAGGCTGTCAGGGCATTTTGAACAGCTAGCATCTCCTTTTGATTGATATGTAGACGCATTTGGTTTGAGGACCATGTGCCCTGAATGCATCTTCCTGCCATGTGGGCCCCCCCAGGCATAATCTGATGCATCCATTGTTAGTGTCTGCCTGACTGGGGGTAATGTGAATAGCTGCCCCTTGTTCTGGTGACAAGCCTTCGCTCACCATCGAAACTCCTGTTGCAGGCAGGGAATGAGAGTAATCATTGTTTCCAGGCTGTGGCAATGTTGAGTCCAAACACTTTTTAGGTACCACTGAAGTTTCCTCATATGCAATCTTGCATATGGAATTAGTAGGATGCAGGATGCCATGAAGCCCAAAGCCTGCAGAATTTTTCTTGCCGACAACTGGGCCTTTGTTGCCAACATTTTGAAATAGGTAGTCAGTTGCCTTTCTTTGTCTGGCATGAGATAAGCCATCTGGGCAGTTGTATTTAAGCTTGCACCCAGGAATATTATCTCTTGAGAGGGTACTAGTTTTGATTTCTTTTCGTTGACTGTGTACCCTAGGCATGTTAGAAGTCTTTTCACAAACGCCAGATGCTGTAGAAGAATGTCCTTGTTCTCTGCTTGAATTAGACAGTTGTTCAATTAAGGATAGATTTGTATTCCTCTTTGTCTGCAGAATGCAATTACTGGTGCCAGGCACTTTATAAAGACCCTGGGCGCAGTAGATAAGCCAAAGGGCAGTGCAGACATTTGGTAATGCATTGAGCCAGCCTTGAATCTAAGGTATCTTCTGCGTGACTGTCTGATTGGGACATGAAGGTATGCCTCTTTTAGCTCTAAAGTCACAAGCCAAGCGTTCTTGCCCAGCATGGGCAGAAGCTGCTGCAAAGTCAACAATTTGAATTTTGGTATATCCAGGAATGTGTTCAGAATAGATAGGTCCAGTATTGGTCTCCAGGCCTTGTCCTTTCTGGGTACCAAGAACAGTCTTGAGTCAAATCCTTGTCCCTGCTCTTGCTCTGGTACTTGCTGAATGGCCCCCATGTCCATGAGGGATGAGACTTGTTTTTGTGCCTCTGCCCATTGATTTTTTGGCAGATCTGGCCAGCCGTTTGCCTTTGGCAGGGTATGGAAATGGAACTTGTAGCCTTGTGAGACTATATTTAGAACCCACTTGTCCGATTTTTTGGCAGATCTGGTCAGCCGTTTGCCTTTGGCAGGGTATGGAAATGGAACTTGTAGCCTTGTGACACTATATTTAGAACCCACTTGTCCTGGGTTATAATGTGCCAATTCTGAGAAAAAAGTGCTAATTTTCCCCCTAAGGGTGCTGCCAGGAGATAAGTGCTTGGTGCAGGCAGGGGAAAGTCATTGGGACTGTTTCCTGTATGGCTGTGATTTGACTTCTCCAACTTTGGAGGTAGAAGCACCCCGTTGCTTTGACCTGTATGAACCTTGCGCCTGGGATCTGCCTCTAGGGCATCTGGATCTACCCCTTTGAGGTCTGCTGACACAGGAAAGGACCAATTCTTTGTAGCCCAGTGTCTACTAAACCTAGGTGGCTGTACTTGTAAAAAATCTTTGACAGTTTGCATAAATTTAGCTTTGTCCTCCATTTTCTTTAACACCTCTTCTGCCTTAACACCAAACAAAGTATCATGCTGTAAAGGTGCATCTAATAATTTAACCTTGACATGATCAGGCAGATTTTGTTCCTTTAACCAAGCATGCCTCCTAATTACAGAACCCGTAATTGCGTCCCTGTAGGAGGCCTCCAAAGAATCAAAACCACATTGCAAAGTATGCTTTCCAACTTGCTCAGCTGCATGCAATAAATCCTGCATTTCATTGTTTTCTGCACATTCAGAGTTTAACAACATTTTCTGTTTAAGCAATGCCATGACATGTTGCTGATATTTAAGCATATGAAACTGACAGTTTAAGGCCCTTATAGCCAAGGTAGCAGATGTGTAAACCTTTTGTCCCCATCTATCCAGTGCCCTAGAATCTCTGTCAGAGGGGGTAGGGTTTTTTTGCAGCGGAAGCCTTAATTCCTTTGGGACCCTGTGAAATAGTTTCTGGGTCTGCAGCAGGGTTTTTAAAAAGGAATTTATGAGAGTCAGGAACCCTGTAATATCTGTCAGGCTCAACAGGAGCTGGAGGTAAGGAGTCAGGGGTAAGACTAGACTCCAAAAACACATCATCTACAATGTCTAACACAGGTGGAATGGCTAGAGGCCTGTGTTGAGGTAATAAAAGGAAATCCCTGAGCCTCTTTTTAGATTCTGAAAAATCTTGGCTCTCCCAGTGGAAATGCTCCCTCATGGTATGCAAGGTTTCCCCAAAAGAATAGTCCTCTGGAGGAGAAGGTGAAGGTATAGATTCTTCAGCATCAGAATCCTCATAGGGGGGAAGAGAGTATTCCTGATCAGAAGAAGAATCAGAAGAAATAGAAACCTGATCTGAAGATTCATAGTCAATCTCTTGCCTAGGCCTCTTATCAGGAGAAGGATGGGAACCCCTGATCAAGGTAATCAAGTCTTCGGCCATTTTGAGCATCTGTTTTTTTTTTGGGCATAGAGGCCTGTCCACGTGGCTCTTGAGTTTGTTTTTTTTTGCTTTAGAAGGTGCTTTAGTCTTTGCCTTTGAAGCTGAAGTCAGTTTAATGTAAAGATGTTTAGGTCTGAATACACCCTCAGAAGCCGGTGCCTGCTGAGCGGCTCCAGACGCATCTGAGGGAATAGTATCCGAGGCTCCAATACCTTGAGTTTCCAGCGGCATGGCAGACTCCATGTGGGAGTCTGCAGCGGCCTGCGACTCTAAAGTAGCGGGCGTCAGGGGCTGTGAAAGTGCCACACTGAGAACCGGTGAATGGCTTAGGAGAAGCTTCGTCGTCGGTTTTGGGCCTCGGTTGTTTATCTTTCTCCTTTTCTTTGCGTTTTTTGTGAACTCAGGTAGTCAGATGGCTATCCGACAACATTTCTGGATAATTAAACCGGCGTCCGAAATAGTTTAAAGCAAAATCATACCGACGCTTAATAGTGCATTGGTTAAATCTAGCACAAAACCGACAACCAGAAACGATGTGATCAGGGCCTAGACAAGGAATACAGTAAGAATGAAAGTCCTTATGAGGTATTTGCTTTCCACGAGAAATACAATTATTTACTTTTTCTGACATCGGTCTGGAGCAAGAAAAAAGTTTCCCCAACGGGGTACTTAGATTTACTGAAGACTTCGGATCTGAAATTCGAACACGACCGGCACTTGCGAACTGCTTCTGCTTCGGGTACCACGCGGCAAGAAAGACTGAAGAAAATGGCGTCGGCTGCTTCTTTTATACCCCTGACGACCTGACGTCAGGGAAGGGGCGACAGCAGCCGACGCAGGACCCAAGACTTTGGAATTCAGGCACGACTGAGGGCAACCTGCCAGCAGGATTACCCAAATGTAATGACTGCAACAGTGAAACACGAAGAACATCCGTAAGAGAGAGAGCATTCTTGGAAGGTGCCAAAGAAAAAAGTGTGAAGCCAGGAATGCCTTCCCCAATGGCACAGCCACTGGCTTGAGAACAGCCCGATGCCCAGTGCACCGAAGACCACAAGGACGACTCTGGTCCCAAAGTGAGATCCACTATTGGAGTCGGAGGGAGGGCAGCTGCTCTCAGAGTAATAGGCTTCGAAATTTGAGTGGAAGTTGAAGGAGGAGTATACGTTGGGGTATGAGGAAAAATAAGCTCACCTGAATGAGAGAATGTGGACTTCAATGGTTGAAAGTGACCGCTGGCCACAAGCAACTGATCAACAAGCTGCAACACATCCAGCTCAGAAAGACACTTGGTTGACCTCATGGAGAAGGCTGATGGTGATTCTTACCTTTCTAGGAAATGACTACACTGACTGCTTGCAAAAGGATCCAGTGAAGGGGAATATTTGGTCCTTCCTAATTCAATAGGTGCAAATCTTGGAGCCGAGGAAGTCTGAACCAAAGAAAACGGTGTGGAACAGGTCTGTGCCGAAGATGTCAGTGCTGCAGTAGTTGAAGGTGTCTGCACCACAAAGGCAAAATTCTGCCCCCGAAGGGTATGTTGCTGTATGTTGGAAAGTGTCTGCACCGGCAATAAGGACGGTGCCGAGAAGGACTGCACCGAAGTACATGTTGGTGCCGAAAAAGTCTGCACCGAGGAGTACAAGAGAGTCATACTTGAAGCTGAAGGTGACTGTACCAATGGTGCCGAAGGGGACTGAACCTGAACTGACGGTGCCGTCAGGGGTTGCGACAGAACTGTTGGAACCATAGTTGTCTGCACCGGGAACTCCAGTGCCGATATCGATAAAGGAGACATGACTGTAGTCAGGATCATTTGGGGCAGTGCCGAGCCTGAAGCCAAGAGGGTCACAGGTGGCAGTGCCGGAGTAGTAATTTCATCTTCTTGTGAGTCGACTCCCTACAATCTCCAGAGGGAGAAGAAGGGAGTGACTTTGATGAAGAAGAGGAAGAATGCCTCTTGCGGGGTTTAACAGGAGGGGGTGAACCTTCTGACCCAGAAATAGCCTCATAGAAAGGAGACTTGAGGAGACCTGTCAAAATTAACATTCTTCCTCTCGTTGAGAGTCTTGGAAGAGAAGTTTTTACAAATCCCACACGGAGGATCTACAGTCAAGTGGGAAACATTAAAACAATAGACACATAAGTCATGGCCATCGGAAAGCAGTAACTTACAGCCGCAATCCTTGCACTGCTCGAAAGCAATGAAACTTTTCTTATCTGACATAGCTGGTGTGGAGAAGAAGCACAGTAGCAAAAGGAAGAATAACGGCCACCCAAGAAAACGGTAAAAAGAGAAAAGGAAGGATTAACAATGATGGTAATGGAGAATTACCACAAGGTAAGAAAAGAGGGTAATAAAGGGAAAAGACTAAAGGGAGAGAGTCTAAAGTGAGCGATAGGGTATGAAAATATTACAATAAACTTTTGAGAAAAAATTTAGAGTAATAATATATAAAGTGTCAAAAAATTAGACAGCTGAGAGTGTGGCTTGAGACGGCTGTTCAGCAACTTGGCAAATGAGATCTGAGGTAACAGGGAGCAGAGCATTCTGGGTAGGACCTTAGCTTGAGAGTTTTTTGGCTGACACGAGCTTGATATTGGCCGGCTCGGTTCATAGGATGGAACCGATAACCCATCAATAAGGAATGAACGAAGATTAACAACATCAGATCATATTTTTCAATATGCAAATTTGATGTCACCTCATTCTTTGATAATTCAACAAAATAACAAAGAAATCTTACAGTTAAGGCAAAAAGAAAAGGATCATGAAGCCAGAAGTTGCAGTAGTTATCTGTTCCCCATGATCTACCTAAACAAACTTGATTATGCTAATTAAGCTGAAACTTAGTGAAATATTACCCATTTAGTTGAAGAAGCTAATTCCAATGACTCAGTGGTTGCTGAAAGAGAATATACCACTTTGTGAATGTCTTCAGCTTCATTTTTTATATTTTAACGTACTTAAAATATATACACAGAAAAGAAGAAATTCAACATCACGTATTGTTATACAATGATAGTAACACATTTAATCATCAAGGTAATCTTATACAATAAACACATTAAGAGTCTTGGTATTTCAATAGCAATATTTCAATAGCAACATTTCAAAGTTATCCCAACTACTAAAAGATTTACAGATCTTATTCTGATCAGTTTGTTTTCAGTTTTACAAAGTACTGCTGTTAAATTTAAAAATTATTTGAACGTAAGAACAGTGTTTGATTTCCAATTTTTTGTAATAACTTTTTGACAAACTACCAAGAGAGCCCAAAACAGCTTATGCTCTTTGGCTTTTACAGATACAGGAAGTGGAACATTCAATAGTAATACTGATCTAGTTGAGGAACAATTATCAGACCACAACCCCTTAAAAAACATACTAATCTCTTCCTAATCCATAGACGTGTATCCAATCAGTTCTCACATCTTTACCACAACGCCAACAAACTGAAGTTGTTTTACTAAACTTGCAGATTTTACAGGGAGTAAAAAACATTTTATGTATATACTTCCACATAAAAACTTTCCAGTATAAACATGAAGAAGTTTGACTGACTGATTTAAGCAAGAAAGTTTTATTCCTACCATCTACTGAGTCACTCAATCCACTACTATCAAAAAAGTACCATAATTTTGCATTAAAATTATTATTATTTTTAAATAACTTGTATAACTTTGGCAAGCTTCCTCTTTAGGTCAATCTATATTCAATTATACCATTCATATGTTCATGTTGTTGTTTGTCTTTTCGGCTTTTCCCAGTAAGGGGTCACCACAGCGGAACTCCGGTCCGCTAATGATTGGCAGTAGATTTTAATGGTGCCGAGTTGCCAGCCTAAAGCCGAACCTTCAGCGAAGGCACGCCCATTCACGCATGTCTTTCTGAGGCCACTCGACCGTGGGGAGGATGTTCATACAATGCGGGAATTCTGTTCCACTTCACTCATCTTATCTAAAAATTCATTTAATTTCTTACTGATGGATAATTCTAACTGCTTAGCAGATTCATACAACTTATATTCTTTCATTAAACATTCTGGCGACTTAGCTTTTCCTTTTTTCAAAGCAATCAGACCATAATACGAATCCATTCCTTTTAGTAAATTCATTTTAGCATTGTTTTGAGTTTCCTTAAATCTACACGAGTGTGCAATGGGAAAACACAAAATTTTCAATTTTGATATTAATGGAGTTTTTAAAACGCATTTCTTAACTGTTTTAAGAATTGATTTCACATAAGTAGAATCTAACGAGTGAAATAAACTTCCTTACAAGGTAAATTTTGTTATCCAGATAAAAAGATTGTTACATATTTCTAATTTATTATATTTAGTATAATCTGCTCCTCAATGGTTTTCCACTGACTAGCATAAGTTGGGTCTATCCAGAAGAGAATATAGTTAAAATTTGCAGCAAAAGAATAAGATTCTACATCTGGGAAGCTAATACCACCATGCAACCATAATCTTATGATTTCTAGAAGCAATTCTCAGCTTTTTCAGGATTCCATAAGAATAAAGTTAACATTTTTTCCATCTTCTTTAAAAGTTTTTTTTGTCAGGTTAAAAACATTATATTACATACACACACACACACATATATATATATATATATATGTATATATATATATATATATATATATATATACATATACACATATATATATATATTTATATATATATATATATATATATATATATATAAATATATATATACATATATATATATATGTGTATATATATATATATATATATATATATATATATATATATATATATATATATATATATATATATATATATATATATATATATATATATATATATATATATATATATATATATATATATATATATATATATATATATATATATATATGTATATATATATATATATATATATATATATATATATATATATATATATATATATATATATATATATATATATATATATATGTGTATATGTATATATATATATATATATATATATATATATATATATATATATATATATATATATATATATATATATATATATATATATATATATATATATATATATATATATATATATATATATATATATATATATATATATATATATATATATATATATATATATATATATGTATATATATATATATATATATATATATATATATATATATATATATGTATATATATATATATATATATATATATATATATATATATATATATATATATATATATATATATATATATATATATATATAGTGAAAGGTGCCAGCCTACCTAGATAGGATTTTGTAGATAATTCTGTCATTTGTAAATATTAATGTCAGCCACATGCTTGTTCTCTTAAATGTAAGAAAATTATGGTAAATGTTGAACTTCAAAAATGTAACCACACTGCACTCTGCTGGAGGAAAGCTGATAAGTTAATCATTGTATAATTGTTTGATCTCAAAGCTCGAAGCCAAGATGTCTGAATGAAGGAATTCTTCCTATTGTTTTGAGACCAGAGTTAATGGCTAGAACTTACATATATAATGCCTTTTATTGCTCTGGCTTCCTCACCAGCTGCATGATCAAAGGGCTGTTAAACTCTTGAGTTTCTGTTAGCCTGGGAAAAATAGAATAATGATGTAATCTGAAATGAGTCAGTGGTACTGTGTTATCAATTTAAGGACAGAGAGAGAATTGGAGCATTCTGCATTTGTTTTCAGAACTGACAACATCACCAGCACTGCCTTGCTCTATATGTAAGTTTATTTCAGAACTGTGTTTGCTCTTAGATATAGATAGGAAATAAAAAGTCTAGTCTAGCTGTTTTCTGTATTGATGTTAGAACGTTTCTACTGTGTTACTTTAAGCATTTCTCTGTGATCTCTGAACTCTTGACTAGCACTGAATAGAAACAAGTATCGTCTTGTGTTCTTATTATTAAATATTTTTAAACCTTTCAACTGTGGCTGTTTTATGTAGAGATAATTTAAGCTCTAGAGTACATTGCATGTATACAGTGATATTGTCCAAGTCAATCCAAATAAGCCTTGCTACTCAGTCACACTTACCATTTGGATAATAATATTGCACAGTAATAATTGGACAACGCTTGGTAAGGGCCTTATTAGTAGCTGATATTAGTGGTTGATGGCGGCGATTACTACCTTATAGCCTGGCAGGAAGGAGCACAGCTGGAGAACCTGTGCCAGCCTTCCACTGGAATGCCTGTGTGTTTGTATACAACTCATATCTCAAACTGTGTGCATGTGTCAGCTACTTGGGCAGGGACACAAAGCACTGGTTGGACAGAGAGGGTACTGGAGGTTTTAGCTTGACCACTAGGCTGAGATCTGGACCCTATAGCTGTGCCAGTGGAGAGTCTTATTGGGGATCTGGAGAGAGAAGGAAAAAACAGCCCCAGACTAACTGTGATTTCTGTGTGATCTTAAGGGAAATTGTACTTTACTGTGTGTGTGTATCTGTTATCCTTCCCAATGTGGATGCCGCTCGGTGTTAGTGGTGAGGATTGAGACTCCTTGATTGCTGGGCCAGTGCACGGGCATCACACATTAACTGTTTGGCAGTGGTGGGATATCCACACCACATATTAATCGGTTGGCAATTGGCTTGTAGTGGTGTGGATAGTGAATTCTTGTAGCTTATGTACAGTGATCACTGAAGGTTTTTATGTACTCTAAATCAGCCATGCACTGAATATTCAGAGTTCAGATCACAATTGTTTTATTTATTTTGTGAGCTTAGTTAGTCAGGGAGAGCAGGCAACCATGTCAGCAAAGGAGTACAGAAAGCTGACAAGGAGCCAGTTGGCTGAGATGTGCCAGGCTGAAGGACTGGTGCAGGGAAACCTGTCTAAGGCAGACATGATTGCAGCTTTGGTCACAGCTGCATCAGAAAACAGCAACCAGGAGGACGATTAGAATGGCCGTGGAGATGTACAACACTCAGGAAATGGAGAGGTCAACCTTTGTGCAAAGGACTTAAAAAATCCATCTGGAGCTAAAGAGACTTGAGTTTCAGAATAGGCATTTGGAAATGGAAATGGAAGCTGTGGAAAAGGAGCAGCAGAGGCAGCACGAAAAGGAGATGCTGACTCTTCCCTAGAGTCATGGAGGTAATGGGGAAGGGAGTAAATGGACCCCTGAAGCACAAAAGGTCAGTAAATTTCTTCCGCAGTTTACAGAGGGGGGATAATTTTCATAGTTTCATTCATATGTTTGAGAGGGTATGTAAAAAGCATGATGCTGACGAAAGGCTCTGGGTATGTTTCCTGACTCCCTTACTCCATGGTAAAGCTTTAACTATTTTGTCCAAAATGTATGACGTTGACTTTATTGATTATACTGCTGTTAAGAATTGCTTGTTAGAATTTTTTAAGCTTACACCTGAAACTTATAGGAAAAGATTTTGTGAGCACAGATGCAAGTTAGATGAAACTGTGTGAATATGTTGCTAAACTGAGCACTTATTTTCATAGGTGGGTGAGTGGATGTCAGGTCACCACTTTTGAAGGGCCGGCAGACCTTTTGGTGAGGGAACAAGCCCTTAGCACTTTGCCTAATGACATGAGGGTCTGGTTAGCTGATAGACAATGTGCTACTTTAGAGGAGTTGGGGGAAGAAGGGAGACCTATACCTAGCAAGCAGGGAATCCCTTCATAGGAGAGGGACCCCCAGTACTGCTCATGGGTCTAAAGGAGCCCATGGTGGGCAGTCCAGACTGCCCCAACAGAATCTGCCAGTAGCAGGGGGAAGCCACTAGCCAAGCTACATATCCAGGACCTAGGGTTGAACTTTTTGAATGCAACCAGTGGGGCCATGTGGCATACAGATGTCCACAGAGGCAAAGTGGGGGAAAAAAGGCTAGAGAACCAGTAAGTGGGAAAGACAAAATGCAATAGTAGGCTGTCTTGAGACAACAGGTGTACCGAACTACCATCCTGCAGATGTCTTGATAGGGAAGGATTTTGATGAGGCAGTACTGTGTGTTAATGCAGTTACATGCAGTCAGGCTTCGAGACAAGCATGTGGGTCTGGTAGCCTGGGGGAGACCTAGACAGACCGCATACTTGCAGCCAGGACTGGTGAGGTGGTTACTTCAGGCAGGAAGCTATGCTGTAGCAGTGAGACTGAAGGTGAGCCACAGCTGCTTGTGGGTACTGATGTTCCCTTGGACAGAATAAATGCAAAAGTAGAGGTGAGTAGTACCCAAGCTGATAGGGAGGCACCTCTGTCGGAGGATGCCAGACTTCCTGTGCAAGGGGAGCTGGGAAGGGTTACAAAGAGAGACTTGAGACAGGCTCAGCTCTTAGACCCTACATTGCAAGGCCTGAGACAGGTAGTTAGTGAGGCACCTGATTCTCAAGGGAAGGGGTAATCGGTGTACTGGGACAAAGAGTTACTGTATAGACAGTGGACCCATCTGGGAGGGCTAGAAGGTGGGAGAATACAGCCGTTGGTAGTGTTTAGAGCCTACCGTCTGGCACTTCTAGCAATAGCCCATGATATTCCCTTTGCAGGTCATATGGGCATAAAACATACAAAGAGATGTATTATGCAGAACTTCTATTGACCAGGAATTTCCAGAGATGTAACAGGGTGCTGCAAGACCTGTGAGCAGTGCCAAAAGGTAGGCAAGACAGGAGACAAGGTGAGAGCTCCTTTGGTGCCTTTGCCTCTGATTGAGGAGCCATTTCAGAGGGTAGCTATGGATATTGTGGGGCCTCTGAGTACCCCAAGTTCCACAGGGAAAAAGTATTTCCTAGTGGTAGTGGATTATGCTACAAGATACCCTGAGGCAGTGGCTTTGTTCTCAATTGAGGCAGAAAAGGTGGCAAATGCTTTTGTGGTAGTGGAATATGCTACAAGATACCCTGAGGCAGTGGCTTTGTTCTCAATTAAGGCAGAAAAGGTGGCAAATGCTTTGTTAGAGATTTTCAACAGGGTAGGTTTCCGAAAAGAAATACTGACTGACAGAGGTGCCAATTTCATGTCAGACCTGCTGGCTTGTCTGTGGAAGTACTGTGGGGTGAAGCACCTGAAGTCCAGCCCCTACAGATCCCCAGACTAATGGTATTGTTGACAGGTTAAAACTCTACACTCAAGTCCATGCTACGGGCATTTGCAGAACAGTTTAAGAGGGAGTGGGACAAATATTTGTCTCATCTGTTTGCTTATACAGAGGTTCCCCAGAAATCCATGGGTTTTTCACCATTTGAGTTGTTGTATGGGCACAGGGTGAGGGAACCTCTAGATTTAATTTGTGATGAGTGGGAAGGTGAGTGTGAACCTCAGAAGGAGTCTGTTGTGGCATATGTCCTAAACCTCAGGACAAGGCTCAGGGAACTCATGAGTTTGGCTCAGAAGAACCTGGCAGAAGCGCAACAACAGAAAAAGGTATGGTATGACAGGAATGCTCGAGCTAGAGAGTATGCTGTAGGGCAGCAGGTAATGGTTCTCATTCCTGTCAAACACAAGCTGTAAGCAGCTTGGGAGGGACCCTACAAGGTGGTAAAAAAAGTAAGCAATGTTAACTACATGGTGGAACTGCTTAACAGGGGCACAAGTTGTACCATGTTAACATGATGAAACCTTACCATGATAGGGAGGCCCTTGTGCTGAGTATTTGCAGTAGCTTACAGGAGGAGTCTAAGGGACATCTGGTGACTGATGATCTCAGTCAGGCTCAGACTGACAACTCAGTGGAAGAGGTAGTAATGTCCCAGCAGCTATTTCCTACCCACGTTCGAGAAATCCTAGCAGTGTTACAGGAGTTTGGGAACATGCTCACTGGGAAACCAGGGTGCACCCATCTGGTGCAGCACCAGGTAGATACAGGACCCCAAAGGCCTATTAGGCAGGCCCCTTATAGGGTGTCTGACAGAGTCAAACAGACTCTGAGGGGGGAGATGCAGGAAATGTTGGAACTAGGGGTAATTCAAGAGTCCAACAGTCCCTGGGCCTCCCCCATTGGCGCTGGTGCCAAAGAAGGATGGCAGCACCAGGTTCTGTGTCAGATGCTTACCCCATGCCTAGGACAGATGAGGTCCTAGAGCAGCTGGGTGGGGCTAAGTATCTTACAACCACTGATCTTACCAAGGGTTATTGGCAGGTCCCCTTGACTCCCAGTGCTAGAGAGAAGTCAGCCTTTGTGAATCCTTTTGGCATGTATGAGTTCACAAAGATGCCTTTTGCGATGCAAAATGCCCCAGCGACTTTCCAGAAGCTGGTAGATCATATTCTAGCAGGAGGGTTTGCCCTTGCTTACCTAGATGATATTGCCATCTACAGCCATTCCTGGCAAGAGCAGTTTCAACATGTCAGGGAGGTCCTGGGCAGACTACAGAGGGCAGTGTTTACATTAAGCCCAGCAAATGTCACGTGGGTATGGCAGAGGTCTCCTACCTGGGACACAGAGTGGGGAGTAGTAAGATCAGGCCAGAACCTGCCAAAGTAGAAGCTATTCAGGCATGGCCTGCACCTGTTACCAAAAAGCAGGTGAGGGCATTCTTAAGGACAGCAGGGTACTACAGAAAATTCGTCCCTAGTTATAGTACCACAGCTGCTCCACTCACAGACCTGACAAGATACAACAGGCCAGATAAGGTAGTGTGGACCCCAGCATGTAAGCAGGGATTCCAGAAGCTTAAAGAAGCTTTGGGAGGACCTTGTGTGCTAGCCAGTCCAGATTACAGTAAACAGTTTGTTGTGCAGGTGGATGCTTCGAACCATGGGGTGGAGGCTGTATTTAGCCAGATTTCTTCAGAGGGAGATGAGCACCCAGTGGTTTCTCTCAATCGTAGGCTCCCCCCTGGGGATGAATGGTATACAGCTGTAGAAAAGGAATGCTTAGCCATAGTGTGGGCACTGCAGAAACTTCAGCCTTAGCTGTATGGAAGAAAATTCACTGTAGTGACAGATCACAATCCCCTAACATGGTTTCACAG